>NW_024730427.1:0-18922 GCF_018991925.1 Homarus americanus
GGGACTTTTGTTTTACTCGATCAGGGGGCTTTGTTTTACTCGATCAGGAAACCTTGTTATACTCCATCAGTAGCCTCTGTTATAATCGTGCAGGGGACTTTGTTACACTCGATAAGGAAACTTTGTTCTCCTCGATCAGGGGCCTTTGTTATAATCGTTCAGGGGACTTTCTTATACTCGATCAGGGGACTTTGTTCTCCTCGATCAGGGGACTTTGTTATTCTCGATTAGAGGACTTTGTTAAACTCGATGAAGAGACTTTGTTATACTCGATCAGGGGAGTTCTTTATACTCGATCAGGGGACTTTGTTATACTCGATCAGGGGCCTTTGTTATACTCGATGAGGGGCCTTTGTTATTCTCGATTATTGGACTTTGTTAAACTCGATGAGGAGACTTTGTTAGACTCGATCAGTGGAGTTTGTTATACTCGATCAGGGGACTTTGTTTTACTCGATCAGGGGGCTTTGTTATACTCGACCAGGGGACTTTGTTATACTCGATCAATGTTTTTTGTTATACTCGATCAGGGGACTTTGTTTTACTCGATCAGGGGGCTTTGTTTTACTCGATTAGGGGACTTTGTTATACTCAATCAGGGGACTTTGTTATACTCGATCAGGGGACATTGTTATACTCGATCAGGGGAGTTCTTTATACTCGATCAGGGGACTTTGTTTTACTCGATGAGGGGGCTTTGTTATACTCGATCAGTGGACTTTGTTATACTCGATCAGGGGCCTTTGTTAAACTCGGCCAGGGGATCTTTGTTATAATCATTCAGGGGCCTTTGTTATCCTTGATCAGGGGGCTTTGTTATACTCGATCAGGGGAATTTGTTATTCTCGATCAGGGGAATTTGTTATACTCGATCAGGGGACTTTGTTATACTCAGCCAGGGGTCTTTGTTATACTCATTCAGGGTCCTTTGTTATACTCGATCAGGGGACTTTGTTCTCCTCGATCAGGGGACTTTGTTATACTCGATCAGGGGACTTTGTTATATTCGATGAGGAGACTTTGTTATACTCGATCAGGGAGTTTGTTATACTCGATCATGGGACTTTGTTTTACTCGATCAGGGGGCTTTGTTATACTCGATCAAGGGACCTTGTTATACTCGATCATGGGCATTTGTTATACTAAATTAGGAGCCTTTGTTATACTAGATCTGGGGACTTTGTTATACTCGACCAGGGGTCTTTGTTATACTCGATCAGGGGCCTTTGTTATACTTGATCAGGGGGCTTTGTTATACTCGATCAGGGGACTTTGTTATTCTCGATCAGGGGGACTTTGTTATACTAGATGAAGGGGCTTTGTTATACTCGATCAGGGAACTTTCTTATACTCGTTCAGGCGCTTTTGTTATATTTGATTAGGGGCCTTTGTTATATTCGATCAGGGGCCCTTGTTATGCTCGACCTGGGGACTTTGTTATACTCGATCAGGGGCTTTTGTTAAACTCGATCAGGGGCATTTGTTATACTCAATCAGGGGACTTTGTTATACTTGATTAGGGGACTCGGTCAGGGGGCTTTGTTTTACTCGATCAGGAAACTTTGTTATACTCGATGAGGAGCCTTTGTTATAATCGTTCAGGGGACTTTGTTACACTTGATCAAGGGACTTTGTTCTCCTCGATCAGGGGACTTCGTAATACTCGATCATGGGATTTTGTTATATTCGATGAGGGGACTTTGTTATACTCGACCATGGGATTTTGTTATACTCGATGAGGGCCGTTGTTATACTCGATCAGGGGCCCTTGTTATACCCGATCAGGGGACTTTGTTATTCTCGATCAGGGGACTTTGTTATACTCGATCAGGGGACTCTGTAATACTCGATCAGGGGACTTTGTTATACTCGATGAGGGGCCTTTGTTATACTCGATCAGGGGATTTTGTTATATTCGATAAGGGGACTTTGTTATACTGGATCATGGGGGACTTTGTTATACTCGATGAGGGGCCTTTGTTATACTCGATGAGGGGACTCTGTTATACTCGATCAAGGGATTCTGTAATACTCGATTAGGGGACTTTGTTATACTCGATCAGTGGCCTTTGTTATACTCTTTTAGAGGCGTTTGTTATACTCGAACAGGGGCCTTTGTTAAACTCGATCAAAGGCCTTTGTTATTCTCGATTAGAGGACTTTGTTAAACTCGATGAGGAGACTTTGTTATACTCGATTAGGGGATATCGTTATACTCGATCAGTGGACTTTGTTTTACTCGATCAGGGGGCTTTGTTATACTCGATCAGGGGACTTTGTTATACTCGATCAGGTGCCTTTGTTATACTCGATTAGGGGCCTTTGTTATACTCGATCAGGGGACTTTGTTATACCCGGCCAGGGGTCTTTGTTATGCTCATTCAGGGGCCTTTGTTATACTTGATCAGGGGGCTTTGTTATACTCGACCAGGGGACTTTGTTATTCTCGATCAGGGGAATTTGTTATACACCAACAGGGGGCTTTGTTATACTCGATCAGGGGACTTTGTTTTACTCGATCAGGGCTTTGTTTTACCTGATCAGGAAACCTTGTTATACTCCATCAGTAGCCTCCTGTTATAATCGTGCAGGGACTTTTGTTACACTGATCAGAAACTTTGTTCTCCCTCGATCAGGGGCCTTGGTTATAATCTCTACCGTTCAGGGACTTTTCTTTATACCTCGATCAGGGACTTTGTTCTCCCCGATCTGTATTCTTTGTTACTCTCGATTAGAGGACTTTGTTAACCTGGATGAAGAATTTTGTTATACCTCGATCAGGGAGTTCTTATACTCGATCAGGGGACTTTGTTATACTCGATCAGGGGCCTTTGTTATACTCGATGAGGGGCCTTTGTTATTCTCGATTATTGGACTTTGTTAAACTCGATGAGGAGACTTTGTTAGACTCGATCAGTGGAGTTTGTTATACTCGATCAGGGGACTTTGTTTTACTCGATCAGGGGGCTTTGTTATACTCGACCAGGGGACTTTGTTATACTCGATCAATGTTTTTTGTTATACTCGATCAGGGGACTTTGTTTTACTCGATCAGGGGGCTTTGTTTTACTCGATTAGGGGACTTTGTTATACTCAATCAGGGGACTTTGTTATACTCGATCAGGGGACATTGTTATACTCGATCAGGGGAGTTCTTTATACTCGATCAGGGGACTTTGTTTTACTCGATGAGGGGGCTTTGTTATACTCGATCAGTGGACTTTGTTATACTCGATCAGGGGCCTTTGTTAAACTCGGCCAGGGGATCTTTGTTATAATCATTCAGGGGCCTTTGTTATCCTTGATCAGGGGGCTTTGTTATACTCGATCAGGGGAATTTGTTATTCTCGATCAGGGGAATTTGTTATACTCGATCAGGGGACTTTGTTATACTCAGCCAGGGGTCTTTGTTATACTCATTCAGGGTCCTTTGTTATACTCGATCAGGGGACTTTGTTCTCCTCGATCAGGGGACTTTGTTATACTCGATCAGGGGACTTTGTTTTACTCCCAACAGGGGCTTTGGTTACACCTCGATCAGGGCCTTTGTGGTTATACTCGATGAGGGACCGTGTTTATACCTGATCCGGGGACTCTGTAATACCTGATCAGGACCTTTGTTTTTACTCCGGGATCAGTGGCTTTGTTTTACTCTCGATTAGGAACTCTTTGTTATACTCAATCAGGACTTTTGTTATACTCGATCAGGGACTTTTGTTAACCTCGATCAGGGACTTTGTTTTACCTGATCAGAAATCCTTGTTATACCTGATCAGGGCCTTTGTTATAATCGTTCAGGGGACTTTTGTTATACTCGATCAGGGACTTTTTGTTCTCCCGATCAGGGACTTTGTTATACCTCGATCAGGGGACCTTTGTTATATCTGATGAGGAAACTTTGTTATACCTGATCAGGAGTTTGTTATACCTGATCAAGGGGCTTTGTTATACTCGATCAGGGCTTTGTTATACTCGATCAAGGAACTTTTGTTATACCTGATCAAGGAGCTTTGTTATACTCGATTAGGGAACTTTGTTATACTCAATCTGGGGACTTTCTTATACTCGATCAGGGGACTTTGTTATACTCGATAAGGGGGCTTTGTTTTACTCGATCAGGAAACTTTCTTATACTCGATCAGGGGCCTTTGTTATAATCGTTCAGGGGACTTTGTTATACTCGATCAGGGGACTTTGTTCTCCTCGATCAGGGGACTTTGTAATACTCGATCAGGGGACTTTGTTATATTCGATGAGGGGACTTTGTTATACTCGACCATGGGACTTTGTTTTACTCGATGAGGGGCCTTTGTTATAGTCGATCAGGGGCCATTGTTATACCCGATCAGGCAACTTTCTTATACTCGTTCAGGGGACTTTGTTATACTCGATCAGGGGACTCTGTAATACTCGATCAGGGGACTTTGTTATACTCGATCAGGGGCCTTTGTTATACTCGATCAGGGGACTTTGTTATATTTGATAAGTGTACTTTGTTATACTGGATCATGGGACTTTGTTATACTCGATGAGGGGCCTTTGTTATACTCGATGAGGGGACTCTGTTATACTCAATCAAGGGACTCTGTAATACTCGATCAGTGGCCTTTGTTATACTCTTTTAGAGGCATTTGTTATACTCGATCAGGGTTTTTTGTTATACTCGATCAGGGGACTTTGTATTACTCGATCAGGGGACTTTGTTTTACTCGATCAGGGGGCTTTGTTTTACTCGATTAGGGGACCTTGTTATAATCGATCAGGCGGCCTTGTTTTACTCGATCAGGAAACTTTGTTTTACTCGATCAGGGGCCTTTGTTATAATCGTTCAGGGATATTTGTTATACTCGATCAGGGGACTTTGTTCTCCTCGATCAGGAGACTTTGTTATACTCGATCAGGGGACTTTGTTATATTCGATGAGGAGACTTTGTTATACTCGATCAGGAGCTTGTTATACCTTCGATCAGGAGACTTTATTATACTCAAAAGGGGGCCTTTGTTATACTCGCCAGGAGACTTTGTTGTACTCGATCAGGGGACTTTGTTATACTCGATCAGGGCCTTTGTTATAATCGATCAGGGGAATTTGTTATACTCGACCAGGGGACTTTGTTATACTAGATCAGGGGACTTTGTTATACTCGATGAGGGGACTTTGTTATACCTGATGAAAGGGCTTTGTTATACTCGATCAGTGGCCTTTGTTATACTCGATCAAGGGCCTTTGTCATAATCGATCAGGGGACTTTGTTATACTCGACCTGGGGACTTTGTTATACTCGATCAGGGCTTTGTTAAACTCGACTGAAATTCTTTTGTTATACTCACTCAGGGGACTTTGTTATACTTGATTAGGGGACTTTGTTATACTCGATCAGGGGGCTTTGTTTTACTCGATCAGGAAACTTTGTTATACTCGATGAGGAGCCTGTGTTATAATCGTTCAGGGGACTTTGTTATACTAGATCCGGGGACTTTGTTATACTCGATCAGGGGACTTTGTTATACTCGATCATGGGACTTTGTTATATTTGATAAGGGGACTCTGTTATACTCGATTAGGTGACTGTAATACTCGATCAGGGGACTTTGTTATACTCGATCAGTGGCCTTTGTTATACTCTTTTAGAGGGCTTTGTTATATTCGAACAGGGGCCTTTGTTAAACTCAATCAAAGGCCTTTGTTATTTTTGATTTGAGGACTTTGTTAAACTCGATGAGGAGACTTTGTTATACTCGATGAGGGGAGTTTGTTATACTCGCTCAGGGGACTTTGTTTTACTCGATCAGGGGGCTTTGTTATACTCGATCAGGGAACTTGTTATACTCGACCAGGGTCTTTGTTATACTCGATTTGGGGACTTTGTTATACTTGATTAGGGGACTTTGTTATACTCGATGAGGAGGCATTGTTATACTCGACCAGGGGACTTTGCTATAGTCGACCAGGGGTCTTTGTTATACTCGATTAGGGGACTTTGTTATACTCGACCAGACGACTTTGTTATACTCGTCTAGGGGGCTTTTTTATACTCGATCATGGGAATTTGTTATACTCGATCAGGGGACTTTTGTTATACACGATCAGGGGGCTTTGTTATACTCGGGATCAGGGGATTCTTGTTATAC
The DNA here is from genome assembly GCF_018991925.1 of Homarus americanus. Classification (NCBI taxonomy): domain Eukaryota; kingdom Metazoa; phylum Arthropoda; class Malacostraca; order Decapoda; family Nephropidae; genus Homarus; species Homarus americanus. Next base: position 6,133 of record NW_024730427.1, read on the forward strand.
TCGACCATTAGGGTCTTTGTTATACTCTCGATCAGGGCCTTTTGTTATACTTGATCAGGGGGCTTTGTTATACTCGATCAGGGAACTTTGTTATTCTCGATCAGGGGGACTTTGTTATATTCGATCCAGGGGCTTTGTTATACACGATGAGGGAACTTTGTTATACTCGATCAGGGGCCTTTGTTATACTCGTTCAGGCGCCTTTGTTATATTCGATGAGGGGCCTTTGTTATACTCGACCAGGGGACTTTGTTATAGTCGATCAGGGGCTTTTGTTAAACTCGATCTGGGGCCTTTGTTATACCCAATAAGGGACTCGGTTATACTTGATCAGGGACTTTGTTATACCTGATGAGGAGCCTTTGTTATAATCGTTCAGGGGACTTTGTTATACTCGATCAGGGGACTTTGTTATACTCGATCAGGGGACTTTGTTATACTCGATCAGGGGACTTTGTTATACTCGATTAGGTGACTGTAATACTCGATCAGGGGACTTTGTTATACTCGATCAGTGGCCTTTGTTATACTCTTTTAGAGGCCTTTGTTATATTCGAACAGGGGCCTTTGTTAAACTCAATCAAAGGCCTTTGTTATTTTCGATTTGAGGACTTTGTTAAACTCGATGAGGAGACTTTGTTATACTCGATGAGGGGAGTTTGTTATACTCGCTCAGGGGACTTTGTTTTACTCGATCAGGGGGCTTTGTTATACTCGATCAGGGAACTTTGTTATACACGACCAGGGGTCTTTGTTATACTCGATAAGGGGCCTTTGTTATACTTGATGAGGGGGCTTTGATATACTCGATCATGGGAATTTGTTATTCTCGATGACGGGTACTTTGTTATACTCGATCAGGGGGCTATGTTATACTCGATCAGGGGCCTTTGTTATACTTGATGAGGGGGCTTTGTGATACTCGATCATGGGAATTTGTTATTCTCGATGAGGGGTACTTTGTTATACTCGATCAGGGGGCTTTGTTATACTCGATCAGGGAACTTTGTTATACTCGATCAGGGGCCTTTGTTATACTCGTTCAGGCGCCTTTGTTATCTTCGATCAGGGGCCTTTGTTATACTCAACCAAGGGAATTTGTTATACTCGATCAGGGGCCTTTGTTAAACTCGATCAGGGGCCTTTATTATACTCGATCAGGGGGCTTTGTTTTACTCGATTAGGAAACTTTGTTATACTCGATCAGTAGCCTTTGTTATAATCGTGCAGGGGACTTTGTTACACTCGATCAAGGGGACTTTGTTCTCCTCGAACAGGGGACTTTGTTATACTCGATGAGGGGACTTTGTTATATTCGATGAGGGGACTTTGTTATAATCGACCATGGGACTTTGTTATACTCGATGAGGGGCCTTTGTTATACTCGATCAGTGGCCCTTGTTATACCCGATCAGGGGACTTTGTTCTCCTCGATCAGGGGACTTTGTTATACTCGATCAGGGGCCTTTGTTATACTCGATTAGGGGCCTTTGTTATACTAGATCAGGGAACTTTGTTATACTCGATAAAGGGGCTTTGTTATACTTGATCAGTGAACTTTGTTATACTCGATCAGGGGCCTTTGTTATACTCGTTCGGGCGCCTTTGTTATATTCGATCAGGGGTCTTTGTTATACTCGACCAGGGGACTTTGTTATACTCGATCAGGGGCCTTTGTTAAACTCGATCAGGGCCTTTGTTATACTAAATCAGGGGACTTTGTTTTACTCGATCAGGAAACTTTGTTATACTCGATCAGTAGCCTTTGTTATAATCGTGCAGGGGACTTTGTTACACTCGATCAGGGACTTTGTTCTCCTCGATCAGGGGACTTTGTAATACTCGATCATGGGACTTTGTTATATTCGATGAGGGGACTTTGCTATACTCGACCATGGGATTTTGTTATACTCGATGAGGGGCCCTTGTTATACTCCGGATCAGGGGCCCTTGTTATTCCCTGATCAGTGGACTTTTGTTATACCTGATCAGGGCCTTTGTTATACTCGTTCAGGCGCCTTGTTATATCTGATCAGGGCCTTGTTATACCTCGACCAGGGACTTTGTTGGCACCTGATCAGGGCTTTGTTTTACCATCAGGAAACTTTGTTATACTCGATCAGTAGCCTTGTTATAATCGTGCAGGGACTTTATTACACTCGATCAGGGGACTTTTGTTCTCCGATGAGGGGTACTTTGTTATACTCGATGAGGGGACTTTGTTATATTCGATGAGGGGACTTTGTTATACTCGACCATGGGACTTTGTTATACTCGAGGAGGGGCCTTTGTTATACTCGATCAGGGGCCCTTGTTATACCCGATCAGAGGACTTTCTTATACTCGATCAGAGGACTTTGTTATACTCGATCAGGGGACTCTGTAATACTCGATCAGGGGACTTTGTTCTCCTCGATCAGGGGACTTTGTTATACTCGATCAGGGGACTTTGTTTTACTAGATCAGGGGCCTTTGTTATGCTCGATCAGGGGACTTTGTTATATTCGATAAGGGGACTTTGTTATACTGGATCATGGGACTTTGTTATACTCGATCAGTGGCCTTTGTTATACTCTTTTAGAGGCCTTTGTTATACTTGAACAGGGGCCTTTGTTATTCTCGATTAGAGGACTTTGTTAAACCCGATGAGGAGACTTTGTTATACTCAAACAGGGGAGTTTGTTATACTCGATCAGGGGACTTTGTTTTCTCGATCAGGGGGCTTTGTTATACTCGATCAGGGGCCATTGTTATACTCGATCAGGGGCCATTGTTATACTCGATCAGGGGACTTTGTTATACTCGGCCAGGGGTCTTTGTTATACTCGATAAGGGGCCTTTGTTGTACTTGATCAGGGGGCTTTGTTATAGTCGATCAAGGGAATTTGTTATTCTCGATCAGGGGAATTTGTTATACCCCAACAGGGGGCTTTGTTATACTCGCTCAGGGGGCTTTGTTATATTTGATAAGGGGACTTTCTTATGCTGGATCATGGGACTTTGTTATACTCGATGAGGGGACTGTGTTATACTCGATCAGGGAACTCTGTAATACTCGATCAGGTGACTTTGTTATACTCGATCAAAGGCCTTTGTTATACTCGATCAGGTTTTTTTGTTATACTCGATCAGGGGACTTTGTTTTACTCGATCAGGGGGCTTTGTTTTACACGATTAGGGAACTTTGTTATACTCAATCAGGGGACATTGTTATACTCGATCAGGGGACTTTGTTATACTCGATCAGGGGGCTCTGTTTTACTCGATCAGGAAACTTTGTTATACTCAATCAGGGGCCTTTGTTATAATCGTTCAGGGGACTTTGTTATACTCGATCAGGGGACTTTGTTCTCCTCGATCAGGGGACTTTGTTATACTCAATCAGGGGACTTTGTTTATATTCGATGAAGAACTTTGTTGCCGCTGATCAGAGTTTGTTATATTGATCATAGGACTTTGTTTTATTCGGTGGGGGCTTTGTTGCTACTCGATCAGGGGACTTTGTTATACTCGATCAGGGGCCTTTGTTATACTAAATCAGGGGCCTTTGTTATACTCGTCAAGGGGACTTTGTTATACTCGACCAGGGGTCTTTCCTATACTCGATGAGGGGCCTTTGTTATACTTAATCAGGGGGCTTTGTTATACTCGATCAGGGGACTTTGTTATTCTCGATCACGGGGACTTTGTTATACTCGATGAAGGGGCTTTGTTATACTCGATCAGGGAACTTTCTTATACTCGTTCAGGCGCCTTTGTTATATTCGATCAGGGGCCTTTGTTATATTCGATCAGGGGCCTTTGTTATACTCGACCTGGGGCTTTGTTATACTCGATCAGGGGCTTTTGTTAAACTCGATCAGGGGCCTTTGTTATACTCAATCAGGGGACTTTGTTATACTTGATCAGGGGACTTTGTTTTACTCGATTAGGAAACTTTGTTATACTCGATGACGAGCCTTTGTTATAATTGTTCAGGGGACTTTGTTATACTCGATCAGGGGACTTTGTTATACTCGATCAGGGGACTTTGTTATATTCGATCAGGGGACTTTGTTATACTCGATCAGTGGCATTTGTTATACTCTTTTAGAGGCCTTTGTTATACTCGAACAGGGGCCTTTGTTAAACTCGATCAAAGGCCTTTGTTATTCTCGATTTGAGGACATTGTTAAACTCGATGAGGTGACTTTGTTATACTCGATGAGGGGAGTTTGTTATACTCGCTCAAGGGAATTTGTTATACTCGATTAGGGAACTTTGTTATACTCGCTCAAGGGAATTTGTTATACTCGATTAGGGAACTTTGTTATACTCGACCAGGGGTCTTTGTTATACTCGATAAGGGGCCTTTGTTATACTTGATGAGGGGGTTTTGTTATACTCGATCATGGGAATTTGTTATTCTCGATGAGGGGTACTTTGTTATACTCGATCAGGGGACCTTGTTTTACTCGATCAGGAAACTTTGTTATACTCGATCAGTAGCCGTTGTTATAATCGTGCAGGGGACTTTGTTACACTCGATCAGGAGACTTTGTTCTCCTCGATCAGGGGACTTTGTAATACTCGATCATGGGATTTTGTTATATTCGATGAGGGGACTTTGTTATTCTCGGCCATGGGACTTTGTTATACTCGATGAGGGGCCGTTGTTATACTCGATCAGGGGCCCTTGATACACCCGATCAGGGGACTTTGTTATACTCGATCAGGGGACTTTGTTATACTCGATCAGGGGATTCTGTAATACTCGATCAGGGGACTTTGTTATACTCGATCAGGGGCCTTTGTTATACTCGATCAGGGGACTTTGTTATATTCGATAAGGGGACTTTGTTATACTGGATCATGGGACTTTGTTATACTCGATGAGGGGCCTTTGTTATACTCGATGAGGGGACTCTGTTATACTCGATCAAAGGACTCTGTAATACTCGATCAGGGGACTTTGTTATACTCGATCAGTGGCCTTTGTTATACTTTTTAGAGGCCTTTGTTATACTCGAACAGGGGCCTTTGTTAAACTCGATCAAAGGCCTTTGTTATTCTCGATTAGAGGACTTTTTTAACTCGATGAGGAGACTTTGTGATACTCGATCAGGGGAGTTCTTTATACTCGATCAGGAGACTTTGTTTTTCTCGATCAGGGGTCTTTGGTATACTCGATCAGGGGATTTTGTTATACTCGATTAGGGGCCTTTGTTATACTCGGCCAGGGGTATTTGTTATACTCATTCAGGGGCCTTTGTTATCCTTGATCAGGGGGCTTTGTTATACTCGATCAGGGGAATTTGTTATTCTCGATCAGAGGAATTTGTTATACTCGATCAGGGGACTTTGTTATACTCGGCTAGGGGTCTTTGTTATACTCATTCAGGGGCCTTTGTTATACTTGATCAGGGGGCTTTGTTATACTCGATCAGGGGAATTTGTTATTCTCGATCGGGGAATTTATTTATACCCCAACAGGGGCTGTTATACTCGATCCGGGGACTTTTGTTATATTTGTTTACTGGATCGTGGGACTTTATTATACTCGATCAGGGCCTTTGTTATACTCGATGGGGAATGTGGTATACTCGATCCGAGGGACTCTAATACTCGATCAGGGACTTTGTTATACTCGATCAAGGCCTTTTGTTATACTCGATCAAGTTTTGTTATACTCGATCAGGGACTTTGTTTCTTGATCAGGGGCTTTGTTTTTACTCGATTAGGGAACTTTGTTATACTCAGCAGGGGGACTTTGTTATACTCGATCAGGGCCTTTGACATAATCGTTCATAGGACTTTGTTGAACTCGATCAGGGGCTGTTCTCCTCAATCAGGGGACTTTGTTATACTCGATCAGGGGACTTTGTTATATTCGATGAGGAGACTTTGTTATACTCGATCAGGGGAGTTTGTTATACTCGATCATGGGACTTTGTTTTACTCGATCAGGGGGCTTTGTTATACACGATCAGGGGACCTTGTTATACTCGATCAGGGGCCTTTGTTATACTAAATCAGGGGCCTTTGTTATACTCGATCAGGGGACTTTATTATACTCGACCAGGGGTCTTTGTTATACTCGATCAGGAAACTTTGTTCTCCTCGATCAGGGGCCTTTGTTATAATTGTTCGGGGGACTTTGTTATACTCGATCAGGGGACTTTGTTCTCCTCGATCAGGGGACTTTGTTATTCTCGATTAGAGGACTTTGTTAAACTCGATGAAGAAACATTGTTATACTCGATCAGGGGAGTTCTTTATACTCGATCAGGGGACTTTGTTATACTCGATCAGGGGCCTTTGTTATACTCGATGAGGGGCCTTTGTTATTCTCGATTATTGGACTTTGTTAAACTCGATGAGGAGACTTCGTTATACTCAATCAGGGGAGTTTGTTATACTCGATCAGGGGACTTTGTTTTACTCGATCAGGGGGCTTTGTTATACTCGACCAGGGGACTTTGTTATACTCGATCAGGGTTTTTTGTTATACTCGATCAGGGACTTTGTTTTACTCGATCAGGGGACTTTGTTTACTCGATCAGGGCTTTGTTTTTACTCGATTAGGGACTTTCGTTTTACTCAATCGAGACTTGTTATCTCAATCAGGAATTGCTGTTGCCTTACTCGATCAGGGGTGTATTTTACTCGATCAGGAAACTTTGTTTTACTCGATCAGGGGCCTTTGTTATAATCGTTCAGGGATATTTGTTATACTCGATCAGGGGACTTTGTTCTCCTCGATCAGGAGACTTTGTTATACTCGATCAGGGGACTTTGTTATATTCGATGAGGAGACTTTGTTATACTCGATCAGGGGAGTTTGTTATACTCGATCATGGGACTTTGTTTTACTCGATCAGGGGGCTTTGTTATACTCGATCAGGGGACTTTGTTATACTCGACCAGGGGTCTTTGTTATACTCGATCAGGGGCCTTTGTTATACTTGATCAGGGGGCTTTGTTTTACTCGATCAGGGGACTTTGTTATTCTCGATCAGGGGGACTTTGTTATACTCGATCAAGGGGCTTTGTTATACTCGATCAGGAAACTTTGTTATACTCGTTCAGGCGCCTTTGTTATATTCGATGAGGGGCCTTTGTTATATTCGATCAGGGGCCTTTGTTATACTCGACCTGGGGACTTTGTTATACTCGATCAGGGGCTTTTGTATAATCGATCAGGGGCCTTTGTTATTCTCAATCAGGGGACTTTGTTATACTTGATTAGGGGACTTTGTTATACTCGATCAGTGGGCTTTGTTTTACTCGATCAGGAAACTTTGTTATACTCGATGAGGAGCCTTTGTTATAATCGTTCAGGGGACTTTGTTATACTCGATCCGGGGACTTTGTTATACTCGATCAGGGGACTTTGTTATACTCGATCATGGGACTTTGTTATATTTGATAAGCGGACTCTGTTATATTCGATTAGGTGACTGTAATACTCGATCAGGGGACTTTGTTAATTTCGATCAGTGGCCTTTGTTATACTCTTTTAGAGGGCTTTGTTATATTCGAACAGGGGCCTTTGTTAAACTCAATCAAAGGCCTTTGTTATTTTCGATTTGAGGACTTTGTTAAACTCGATGAGGAGACTTTGTTATACTCGATGAGGGGAGTTTGTTATACTCGCTCAGGGGACTTTGTTTTACTCGATCAGGGGGCTTTGTTATACTCGATCAGGGAACTTTGTTATACTCGACCAGGGGTCTTTGTTATACTCGATAAGGGGCCTTTGTTATACTTGATGAGGGGGCTTTGTTATACTCGATCATGGGAATTTGTTATTCTCGATGAGGGGTACTTTGTTATACTCGATCAGGGGCTTTGTTATATCGATCGGGGAATATTTTCTCGATCTGGGAATTTGTTATTCTCGATGGGGGTACTTTGTTGCCGCCGATCAGGGGCTTTGTTATGCTCTGATCAGGGGACTTTGTTATACTCGACCAGGGTCTTTGTTATACTCGATCAGGGCGCTGTTATACTTGATCAGGGGCTTTGTTATACTCGATCAGGGGACTTTGTTATTCTCGATTCGAGGACTTTGGTACCACTCGATCAAAGGGCTTTGTTATACTCGATCAAGGAACTTTGTATACTCGTTCAAGGCGCGCTGTATATTCGATGAGACCTTTGTTATATTCGATCAGGGCCTTTGAGTACCATAATGGACTTATACTCGATCAGGGGCTGTTAAAACTCGATCAGGGGCCTTTGTTATACTCAATCAGGGGACTTTGTTATACTTGATCAGGGGACTTTGTTATACTCGATCAGGGGGCTTTGTTTTACTTGATCAGGAAACTTTGTTATACTCGATGAGGAGCCTTTGTTATAATCGTTCAGGGGACTTTGTTATACTCGATTAGGGGACTTTGTTATACTCGATCACGGGACTTTGTTATACTCGATCAGGGGCTTTGTTATATTCGATAAGGGGACTCTGTTATACTCGATTAGGTGACTGTAATACTCGATCAGGGGACTTTGTTATACTCGATCAGTGGCATTTGTTATACTCTTTTAGAGGCCTTTGTTATACTCGAACAGGGGCCTTTGTTAAACTCGATGAAAGGCCTTTGTTATTCTCGTTTTGAGGACTTTGTTAAACTCGATCAGGAGACTTTGTTATACTCGATCAGGGGACTTTGTTATACTCGCTCAGGGACTTGTTTCCTCGATCTGGGGAGACTTTGTTATACTCGATCCAGGGAACTTTGTTACTCTCGACCAGGGGTCTTTGTTATACTCGATAAGGGCCTTTGTTATACTGATGAGGGCTTTGTTATACTCGATCATAGAATTTGTTATTCTCGATGAAGGTACTGTTACTCTCGATCAGGGCTTTGTTATACTCGATCCGGGATATTAAACTTGATGAGGGCTTTGTTATGTCGATCATAGAATTTGGTTATTCTCGATGAGGGTACTTTGTTATACTCGATCAGGGGGCTTTGTTATACTCGATCAGGGAACTTTGTTATACTCGATCAGGGGCCTTTGTTATACTCGTTCAGGCGCCTTTGTTATCTTCGATCAGGGGCCTTTGTTATACTCAACCAAGGGAATTTGTTATACTCGATCAGGGGCCTTTGTTAAACTCGATCAGGGGCCTTTGTTATACTCGATCAGGGGGCTTTGTTTTACTCGATTAGGAAACTTTGTTATACTCGATCAGTAGCCTTTGTTATAATCGTGCAGGGGACTTTGTTACACTCGATCAGGGGACTTTGTTCTCCTCGATCAGGGGACATTGTTATACTCGTTCAGGGGACTTTGTTATATTCGATGAGGGGACTTTGTTATACTCGACCATGGGACTTTGTTATACTCGATGAGGGGCCTTTGATATACTCGATCAGTGGCCCTTGTTATACCCGATCAGGGGACTTTGTTATACTCGATCAGAGGACTTTGTTATACTCGATCTGGGGACTCTGTAATACTCGATCAGGGGACTTTGTTCTCCTCGATCAGGGGACTTTGTTATACTCGATCAGGGGCCTTTGTTATATTCGATAAGGGGCCTTTGTTGTACTTGATCAGGGGACTTTGTTATACTCGGCCAGGGGTCTTTGTTATACTCGATCAGGGGCCTTTGTTATACGTGATCAGGGGGCTTTGTTATACTCGATCAGGGGGCTTTGTTATACTCGATCAGGGAACTTTGCTATACTCGATCAAGGGGCTTTGTTATACTCGATCAGGGAACTTTGTTATACTCGATCAGGGGCCTTTGTTATACTCGTTCAGGCGCCTTTGTTATATTCGATGAGGGGCCTTTGTTATATTCGATCAGGGGCCTTTGTTATACTCGACCTGGGGACTTTGTTATACTCGATCAGGGGCTTTTGTTAAACTCGATCAAGGGCCTTTGTTATTCTCAATCAGGGGACTTTGTTATACTTGATTAGGGGACTTTGTTATACTCGATCAGGGGGCTTTGTTTTACTCGATCAGGAAACTTTGTTATACTCGATGAGGAGCCTTTGTTATAATCGTTCAGGGCTGGGCTTTTGTTAAACTCGGTCAGGGCCTTTTGTTATACTCAATCAGGGGACTTTGTTATACCTCGATCAGGGACTTTTGTTATACTCGATCAGGGGCCTTTGTTTTACTCGATATGGGGCCTTTGTTATACTCGTTCAGGGAACTTTGTTATACTCGATCAAGGGACTTTGTTATATTCGATGAGAGGACTTTGTTATACTCGATCATAGGACTTTGTTACACTCGATGAGGGGCCTTTGTTATACTCGATGAGGGGACTTTGCTCTACTCGATTAGGGGACTTTGTTATACTCGATCAGGGGCCTTTGTTATACTCGATGAGGGGCCTTTGATATACTCGATCAGGGGACTTTCTTATACTCGTTCAGGGGATTTTGTTATACTCGATCAGGGAACTTTGATATATTCGATGAGGTGGCTTTGTTATACTCGATCAGGCGAATTTGTTATACTTGATCAGGGGACTTTGTTATACTCGATCAGGGGACTTTGTTATACTCGACTAGGGGACTTTTTTATACTCGATCAGGGGCCTTTGTTAAACTCGATCAGGGGCCTTTGTTATACTCAACTAGGGGACTTTGTTATACTCGATGAGGGGCCTTTGTTAAACTCGATCAGAGGCCTTTGTTATACTCGATCAGGGGACTTTGTTATACTCGATCGGGGGACTTTGTTACACTCGATTAGGGCAGTTTGTTATACTCGACCAGGGGACTCTGTTATACTCGATCAGGGGACTTTGCCATACTCGATTAGGTGCCGTTGTTATACTGGATCAGGGGACTTTGTTGTACTCGATCAGGGGATTTTGTTATGTTCGATAAGGGGACTTTGTTATACTGGATCATGGGACTTTGTTATACTCGATGAGTGGCCTTTGTTATACTCGATGAGGGGACTCTGTTATGCTCGATCAGGGGACTCTGTAATATTCGATCAGGGGACTTTGTTATACTCGAAAAGTGGCCTTTGTTTTACTCTTTTAGAGGCCTTTGTTATACTCGAACAGGGGCCTTTGTTAAACTTGATCAAAGGCCTTTGTTATTCTCGATTAGAGGACTTTGTTAAACTCGATCAGGAGACTTTGTTATACTCGATCAGGGGCCCTTGTTATACTCGATGAGGGGCCTTTGTTATACTCGATTAGGGGCCTTTGTTATTCTCGATTAGAGGACTTTGTTAAACTCGATGAGGAGACTTTGTTATACTCGATCAGGGGACTTTGTTATATTCGATCAGGGGACTTTGTTATACTCGACCATGGGAGTTTGTTATGCTCGATCAAGGGCCTTTGTTATACTCGATCAGGGGACTTTGTTATTCTCGATCAGGGGGAGTTTATTATATTCGATCCAGGGGCTTTGTTATACTTGATAAGGGAACTTTGTTATACTCGATCAAGGCCTTTGTTATACTCGTTCAGGCGCCTTTGTTATATTCGATCAGGGGCCTTTGTTATACTCGACCAGGGGACTTTGTTATACTCGATCAAGGGCTTTTGTTAAACTCGATCAGGGGCCTTTCTTATACTCAATCAGGGTACTTTGTTATACTCGATCAGGGGACTTTGTTATACTCGATCAGGGGACTTTGTTATACTCGATCAGGGGACTTTGTTATATTCGATGAGGGGCCTTTGTTATAATCGTTGAGGGGACTCTGTTATACTCGATCAGGGGACTTTGTTTTACTCGATCAGGGGACTTTGTTATATTCGATGAGGGGACTTTGTTATACTCGATGAGAGGGCCTTTTGCTATACTCGCTGATGAGGAATTTGTTCCTCCTACTCGATCAGGGACTTTTCTTATACATATCAGGGGACTTTGTTATATTCGATGAGGGGACTTTGTTATACTCGATCATGGGACTTTGTTATACTCGATCAGGGGATTTTGTTATACTCGATCAGGGGACTTTGTTATACTCGGTGAGGGGACTTTGTTATACTCGATCAGGGGACTTTGTTAAACTCGATCAGAGGCCTTTGTTATACTCGATCAAGGGACTTTGTTATACTCGATCAGGGAACTTTGAAATACTCGATCAAGGGCCTTTGTTATACTCGTCCAGGCGCCTTTGTTATATTCGATTAGGGGCCTTTGTTATACGTCGACCAGGGGAATTTGTTATACTCGATCATGGGACTTTGTTATACTCGATCAGGGGCCTTTGTTATACTCGATCAGGTGCGTTTGTTATACTCGATCAGGGAACTTTGTTATACTCGATCAGGGGCCTTTGTTATATTCGATGAGGGGACTTTGTTATACTCGATCATGGGACTTTGTTACACTCGATGAGGGGCCTTTGTTATACTCGATGAGGGGAATTTGCCTCACTAGATTAGGGGACTTGTTATACTCGATCAGGGCCTTTTTGTTATACCTGCTGATCAGTGGCCTTTGTTATACTCGATCAATGAACTTTGTTATACTCGATTAGGGGACTTTGTTATATTCGATGAGGGGACTTTGTTATACTCGATCATGGGACTTTGTTACACTCGATGAGGGGCTTTGTTATACTCGATCATGGGACTTTGTTATACTCGATCAGGGGACTTTGTTACACTCGATGAGGGGACTTTGCTCTACTCGATTAGGGGACTTTGTTATACTCGTTCAGGCGCCTTTGTTATATTCGATCAGGGGCCTTTGTTATACTCGACCAGGTGACTTTGTTATACTCGATCAGGGGCTTTTGTTAAACTCGATCAGGGGCCTTTGTTATACTCAATCAGGGGACTTTGTGATACTCGATCAGGGGA
>NW_024730428.1:0-7261 GCF_018991925.1 Homarus americanus
CCCAAACTTTGTAAACTTTGTAATGCTTCGACGTCTTTCTCCTTCTCTCTCTCTCTTCATAAACTATGGCATGGTTGAATGAGAGGTAGAAGAGGGGTGGGCTTACACACACACACACACACACACACACACACACACACACACACACACACACACACACACACACTAAATAATAAGTTCATTACATACATGTAAAGTCATAAACAAATATACACACAAACACATGTTAGAAAAATAATGATTAGGCCAAATGATAGATAGATAGATAGATAATTAGAGGAAAATTAAGACATAAACCAAGAGGAACAGGAACACGACCCCCCCAGTAGATGTAAGGTCCCAGCTGGTGTTCACAGGTGGAAGGATCAGGGGGGCCCAGCTGGCTCACCTTCAACCATCTGAGACTAAACATTGTGATATATGGTGCATCTGTTTGTTTGTCTGTATGTCTGTCTGTTTGTTTGTTTGTCTGTCTCTTTGTCTGTCCCTCTGCCTGTACTTCTGTTTGTCTCTGTATCTGTCTGTAAGTTTCGTTGTCTTTATTTGTCAGAAAGTGTGTCTGTTTGTCTGTGTGAGGAGCAGCAACAGGTGGGTGAGGATAGACAGGCGTGGTGGAGGGGGAGGAGAAGAGGAGGTAAGGTGATGCCGCCCGCAGACCACAGCCAGGGAAGAGGAGGAGGAGGAGGAGGAAGAAGAACAAAAAAAAGAAAGAGTAAAGGAGAAATGGGAAAACAAGGAAAGAACACACCTGCATGTCTTCTCACCTTTCACACCTCTCTCTCTCTCTCTCTCTCTCTCTCTCTCTAGGTGTGGGGTCGAAGGCAGTAGTAAAAATGGTCTCAAATCACCTTAACACCAGCATTGGTATTCTTCTAAAAGTCATCCAGTAACAATTCACTCATTTACGTCCTTGTTGCCTCCTACAATATTCTCTGGCTCCCCTTGGCTTCCTCTGGCTTCCCCTGGCTCCCTCTGGCCTCCCCATGGCTCCCCCTGGTTCCCTCTGGTCTCCCCTTGACTCCCCCTGGCTCCCTCTGGCTCCCTCTGGCCTCCCCATGGCTCCCTCTGGTCTCCCCTTGACTCCCCCTGACTCCCTCTGGCTCTGTCTGCCTCCTCCTTCCTCCCCCTGACTCCCTCTGGCTCTGTTTGGCTCCCTCTGACTGTCTCACACTTATGGAAATTCACGTTAACCTTGTTTCCTGTGGTAATTAACTCGGCGCCGTGTGATTGGTCGAGGGAAAGGGAGAATGAGTGAGAGAGAGGGAGGGAGGAGGGGGGAGGCAGGCCGAGAAAAGTGAGGGAAGAGGGAGGAAGGAGGAGAAGAAAAAGAAGAGGGATTAGGGGGAGGAGGAGGAAGTATCATTAGGAGAGAGAGAGAGAGAGAGACTAAAAAAAAATAATAATTAATTCACTCACCATTCCACTAGCCACTCAACCTAGTCCCACCCTCTATCCCTCCCTCCCCCCCCCCTTCTCCCCCCCCACCTTACATAATCTTCCTCCTCTTCATCAGGTGTATTTAACTGACCCCGTTCACCTGTGGGAGACTGGTAGACTTACTGTGATCTTTCTCTTTATCCCTCTGTGTCTCGTGGTTAGTGGTAAGATTAACTGTGATCTCTCTATCTCGCTCTCTCTATCGTGGTAAGTTGGGGCTTAATTGCGCTCTCTATCTATCTTTCTATCTATCTATCTCTATTACCTCTCTCCCCCCCTCTCCTCTCTCTCTCTCTCTCCCCTGCCGCCGTTAATTGCCCGTGGCGTTGCCACCACTCATTCTTATGGCCCCCTGCTGCGTTAATCACCCGTGGGCGATTGCCGCCACTCATTCTTATGGCCCCCTGCCGCCGTTAATCGCCGTAAAGGCGATTGCCGCCACTCATTCTTATCACGCCCCCCTGCACGTTAATCGCCCGTAAGGCGATTGCCGCCACTCATTCTTTGGCCTCCCTGCCGCCGTTAATCGCCCGTAAGCGATTGCCGCCACTCATTCTTGTGGCCTCCCTGCCGCCGTTAATCGCTCCGTAAGGCGATTGCCGCCACTCATTCTTATGGCCCCCTGCCACCGTTAATCGCCCGTAAGGCGTTGCTGCCACTCATTCTTAGCCCCCTGCCGCCGTTAATCGCCCGTAGGCGATTGCCGCCACTCATTCTTATGGCCCCCAGCCGCCGTTAATCGCCGTAGGCGTTGCCGCCACTCATTATTATGGCCTCCCTGCCGTTAATCGCCCGTAACGCGATTGCGCCACTCATTCTTATGGCCTCCCTGCCGCCGTTAATCGCCCGTAGGCGTTGCGCCCTCATGGCCTCCCTGCGCCGTTAATCGCCGTCAGGCGATTGCCGCCACTCATTCTTATGGCCTCCTGCGCTGTTAATCGCCTGTAGGCGGTTGCCGCCACTCATTGTTATGGCCCCCTGCCGCCGTTAATCGCCCGTAAGGCGATTGCCGCCACTCATTCTTATGGCCTCCCTGCCGCCGTTAATCGCTCCGTAAGGCGATTGCCGCCACTCATTCTTATGGCCTCCCTGCCGCCGTTAATCGCCCGTAGGCATTGCCGCCACTCATTCTTATGGCCCCCTGCCGCCGTTAATCGCCCGTAAAGGCGATTACGCCACTCATTCTTATGGCCTCCCTGCCGCCGTTAATCGCCCGTAAGGCGACTGCCGCACTCATTCTTGGCCCCCTACCGCCGTTAATCGCCCGTAAGTCGATTGCCGCCACTCATTCTTATGGCCCCCTGCGCTGTTAATCTCCCATAAAGGCGTTGCCGCCACTCATTCTTATTGCCCCCTGCGCCGTTAATCGCCCTAAGCGATTGCCGCCCTCATTCTTATCGACCCCTGCCGCCGTTAATTCGCCCATAAGGCGATTGCCGCCACTCATTCTTGTGCCCCCCTGCCGCCGTTAATCGCCCGTAAGGCGTTGCCGCCACTCATTCTTATCGCCCCCTGCCGCCGTTAATCACCCGTAAGGCGATTGCGCCTCATTCTTATCGTCCCCTGCGGCCGTTAATCGCCCGTAAGACGATTGCCGCCACTCATTCTTATTGCCCTCCTGCCGCCTTAATCACCTGTAAGCGATTGCCGCTACTCCTTCTTATTGCCCCCTGCCGCCGTTAATCGCCTGTAAGCGATACACGCCTCTTTCTTATCGCCTCACTGCGCGTTAATCGCCCGTAAGGCGTTGGCGCCACTCTTCTTATCGCCCCCTCCGCCGCCGTTAATCGCCCGTAAAGGCGATTGCGCCCACTATTCTTGGCCTCCCTGCCGCCGTTAATCGCCCGTAAGGCGATTGCGCCACTCATTCTTATCGCCGCCCTGCCGCCGTTAATCGCCAGTAAGGCGATTGCCGCCACTCATTCTTATGGCCTCCCTGCGCCGTTAATCGCCTGTAAGGCGATTGCACTCATTCTTTTGGCCCCCTGCCGCCGTTAATCGCGTAAGGCGTTGCCGCCACTCATTCTATGGCCCCTGCCGCGTTAATCGCCCGTAAGGCGATTGCCGCCACTCATTCTTATTCTAGCCGCGTTAATCGCCCGTAAAGGCGATTGCCGCCACTCATTCTTATATCCTGCCACGTTAATCGCCCGTAAGGCGTTCGCCACTCATTCTTATGGCCTCCCTGCTGCCGCCGTTAATCGCCCGTAAGGCGTTGCCGCCACTATTATGGCCTCCCTGCCGCGTTAATCGCCTGTAAAGGCGATTACGCCACTCATTGTTATGGCCCCCTGCCGCCGTTAATCGCCCGTAAGGCGATTGCCGCCACTCATTCTTATGGCCTCCCTGCGCCGTTAATCGCCCGTAAGGCGATTGCGCCCGCATTCTTATGGCTTCCCTGCGCTGTTAATCGCCTGTGGCGATGCCGCCACTCATTCTTATGGCCCCCTGCTGCCGTTAATCGCCCGTGGCGTTCCGCCACTCATTCTTGGCCCCCCTGCCGCCGTTAATCGCCGTAAGGCGACTGCGGCACTCATTCTTATGGCCCCCTACCGCCGTTAATCGCCCGTAAGTCGTTGCCGCCACTCATTCTTATGGCCCCCTGCGCTGTTAATCTCCATAAGCGATTGCCGCCACTCATTCTTATTGCCCCCTGCCGCCGTTAATCGCCCTTAAGGCGATTACGCCACTCATTCTTATCGACCCCCTGCCGCCGTTAATCGCCCGCCAAGGCGATTGCCGCCACTCATTCTTATTGCCCCCTGCCGCCGTTAATCGCCCGTAAGGCGATTGCCGCCACTCATTCTTATCGCCCCCCTGCCGCCGTTAATCACCCGTAAGGCGATTGCCGCCACTCATTCTTATCGTCCCCCTGCGCCGTTAATCGCCGTAAGACGATTGCCGCCACTCATTCTTATTGCCCTCCTGCCGCCGTTAATCACCTGTAAGGCGATTGCTTCTCCTTCTTATTGCCCCCCTGCCGCGTTAATCGCCTGTAAGGCGTGCCGCCCTCTTTCTTATCGCCTCCTGCGCCGTTAATCGCCGTAAGGCGATTGGCCGCCACTATATCGCCCCCTGCCGCCGTTAATCGCCCGTAAGGCGATTGCCCACTCATTCTTATGGCCTCCCCTGCCGCCGTTAATCGCCCGTAAGGCGATTGCCGCATTCTTATCGCCGCCCTGCCGCCGTTAATCGCCAGTAAAGGCGTTACGCCACTCATTCTTATCGCCCCCTGCGCCGTTAATCGCCGTAAGGCGTTGCCGCCACTCATTCTTATTGGCCCCTGCGCCGTTCATCGCCCGATAAGGCGTTGCGCCCACTCATTCTTATCGACCCCTGCCGCCGTTAATCGCCGTAAGGCGATTGCCGCCACTCATTCTTGTTGCCCCCCTGCCGGTTAATACGCCGCAAAGGCGTTGCGCCACTCATTCTTATCGACCCCCTGCCGTTAATCGCCCATAAAGCGTTGCCGCCACTCATTCTTATTGCCCCCCTGCCGCCGTTAATCGCCCGTAGGCGATTGCTGCCACTCATTCTTATCGCCCCCTACCGCCGTTAATCGCCCGTAAGGCGACGTTGCCGCCACTCATTCTTATCGTCCCCTGCGCCGTTAACGCCCGTAGGCGATTGCCGCCACTCATTCTTATTGCCCTCCTGCCGCCGTTAATCGCCTGTAAGGCGTTGCCGCTCTCATTCTTATTGCCCCCTACCGCCGTTAATCGCCTGTAAGGCGGTACGCCACTCATTCTTATCGCCCCCTACACGGTTAATCGCCCGTAAGCGATTGCCGCCACTCTTTCTTATCGCCTCCTGCCGCCGTTAATCGCCCGTAAGGCGATTGGCGCCACTCATTCTTATCGCCCCCTGCCGCCATCGCCGTAAGGCAATTGCCGCCACTCATTCTTATCGCCCTCCTGCCGCCATTAATCGCCCGTAAGGCGATTGCCGCCACTCATTCTTATCGCCCCCTGCCATTAATCGCCCGTAAGGCGATTGCCGCCACTCATTCTTATCGCCCCCTGCCGCCGTTAATCGCCCGTAGGCGATTGCCACCACTCATTCTCTTCCCCCCGCCGTCGTTAATCGCCCGTAAGAGCGTTGCTGCCACTCATTCTTATCGCCGCCCTGCCGCCGTTAATCGCCAGTAAGGCGATTGTCGCCACTCATTCTTATCGCCCCCTGCCGCCGTTAATCGCCCGTAAATGGCTGCCCACTCATTCTTATTGCCCCCTGCCGTTAATCGCCCGTATGGCGATTGCGCCACTCAATCATATCACCCCCTGCCGCCGTTAATCGCCCGTAAGGCGATTGCCGTCACTCATTCTTATCCCCCCTGCCGCCGTTAATCGCCCGTAAGGCGATTGCCGCCACTCATTCTTATCGCCCCCTGCCGCCGTTAATCGCCCGTAAGGCGATTGCCACCACTCTTCATATCGCCCCCTGCCGCCGTTAATCGCCGTAAGGCGATTGCCGCCACTCATTCTTATCGTCCCCTGCCGTCGTTAATCGCCCGTAAGGCGTTGCTGCCACTCATTCTTATCGCCGCCCTGCCGCCGTTAATCGCCAGTAAGGCGATTGTCGCCACTCATTCTTATCGCCCCTGCCGCCGTTAATCGCCCGTATGGCGATTCGCCACTCATTCATATCCCCCCCTGCGTCGTTAATCGCCCGTAGGCGATTGCCGCCACTCATTCTTATCGCCGCCCTGCCGCCGTTAATCGCCAGTAAAGGCGATTGTCGCCACTCATTCTTATCGCCCCCCTGCCGCCGTTAATCGCCCGTAAGGCGTTGCCGCCACTCATTCTTATTGCCCCCTGCGCCGTTAATCGCCCATAAGGCGATTGCCGCCCTCATTCTTATCGACCCCTGCCGCGTTAATCGCCCCTAGGCGATTCCGCCACCATTCTTATTGCCCTCCTGCCGCCGTTAATCGCCTGTAAGGCGTTCCGCCTATTCTTATTGCCCCCTGCGCCGTTAATCGCCTGTAAGGCGTTGCCGCCACTCTTTCTTATCACCTCCCTGCGCCGTTAATCGCCTGTAAGGCGTTGCCCCACTCATTCTTATCGCCCCCCTGCCGCCGTTAATCGCCCGTAAGGCGATTGCCGCCACTCATTCTTATCGCCCTCCTGCCGCCGTTAATCGCCCCGTAAGGCGATTGCACACTCATTCTTATCGCCCCCTGCCGCCGTTAATCGCCCGTGAGGCGTTGCCGCCACTCATTCATATGGCCTCCCTGCCGCTGTTCGCCATAAGGCGATTGCGCCACACTCATTCTTATGTGGCAAATCTTGGCCCAAGACAGACGAGGACTGGGTACCCTAACTATAAACATTACGACAAAACTTCATATTAATGTTGTCTTTATGTTGATGTGTATAGAAAACATTAACAGTACAGTGACCCCTCGGTTAACGAACTCAATCCGTTCCAGAAGGTCGTTCGTTAACCGAAAAGTTCGTTAACCGAAACCATTGTTTCAATGGTTTTTGGTAAGTGGTTCCAGCTCACCGAAAATTTCCTAAATTCAACAAAAATGGTAGAAAAGTTCACTTACTTTGAGGTGTGTATGTAGAAGGCTCCTGGATGATGATGATGAAGATGGAAATTAGAATGGTAGTGGAGGAGAGAAGAAAACGTTAGGGATTGGAGAAGTCACCCCATAGCGCCCTTTTTGTTTCGCCCTGCTGCCATTAATCACATATAAGGCAATTGTTGCCTTTTTATTGTCGCCCTCTGCTGCCATTATTCACATATAAGGCAATTGTTGCCATTTTTATTGTCGCCCTTGTGCTGCCATTAATTACATATAAGGCAATTGTTGCCA
>NW_024730429.1:0-23104 GCF_018991925.1 Homarus americanus
TACTCGACCAGCGGCCCTTGTTATACTCGATCAGGGGATATGTTATACTCGATCAGGAGACTTTGTTTTACTCGATCAGGGGACTTTGTTATACTTGATTAGGGGACTTTGTTATACTCGACCAGGCGCCTTTGTTATACTAGATAAGAAAACTTTGTTATAGTCGACCAGGGGACTTTGTCATACTCGACCAGAGGACTTTTTTATACTCGATCAGAGTATATGTTATACTCGATCAGGGGGCTTTGCTATACTCGATAAGGGGACTTTACTATATTCGACCAGGAGACTTTGTTATACTCGATCAGGGGACTTTGTTATACTCGACCAGGGAACTTTTTTATACTTGATCAGGGGACTTTGTCATACTAGATCTGTGGACTTTCCTATATTTGACCAATGGACTTTGCTGTACTCGATGAGGGGCCTTTGTTATACTCGATGAGGGGACTTTGTTATACTCGACCAGGGGACTTTGTTATACTCGATCAGGGGACTTTGTCATACTCGACCAGAGGACTTTGTTATACTCGATCAGGGGACTTTGTTATACTCGATAAGGGGACTTTGTTATACTCGATAAGGGGAATTTGTTTTACTCGATAAGAGGACTTTGTTAGACTCGAACAGGGGACTTTGTTATACTTGACCAGGGGACTTTGTTATACTCGATTAGGCGGCTTTGTTATACTCGATCAGGGGACTTTCTTATACTCGATTAGAGGGCATTTTTGGACTCGATCAGGGGACTTTGTTATACTCGAGCAGGGAGCTTTGTTATACTCGATCAGGTGACTTTGTTATACTCGATCAGTTGGCTTTATTATACTCAATTAGGGGACTTTGCTATACTCGACAAGGGACTTTGTTATACTGGAGCAGGGGGCTCTGTTATACTCGATTAGGAGACTTTGGTATGCTTGATCTCGGGACTTTGTTATACTGGGCCAGGGGACTTTTTTATACTCGATCAGGGGACTTTGTTACACTGGACCAGGGGACAATTTTATACTCGATTAGGGGACTTTGTTACACTCGGTGAGGGACTTTGTTATACTCGACCAGGGCCTTTGTTATACTCGATTAGGGGACTTTGTTGTACTCGATAAGGGACTTTGTTATACTCGATAAGGTGAATTTGTTATACTCGATAAGGGGACTTTGTTAGACTCGAACAAGGGACTTTGTTATACTCGACCAGGGGACTTTGTTATGCTCAATTAGGGGACTTTGTTATACTCGATGAGGGGCCTTTGTTACACTCGATCAGGGGCCTTTCTTATACTAGATCAGGGGACTTTGTTATACTCGATTAAAGGCCTTTTTTGGACTCGATCAGGGGACTTTGTTATGCTCGAGCAGGGGGCTTTGTTATACTCGATCAGGGGACTTTGTTATACTCGATCAGGAGGCTTTGTTATACTCGATCAGGGACATTGCTAAAACTCGACCAGGGGACTTTGTTATACTCGAGCAGGGGGCTTTGTTATACTCGATTAGGGGACTTTGTTATTCTCGATCATGGGAACTTTTTTATACTTGACCAATGGACTTTGTTATACTCGATGAGGGGACTTTGTTATACTCGACCAGGGGACTTTGTTATACTCGATCAGGGGACTTTTTTATACTCGATCAGGAGATATGCTATACTCGACCAGGGGACTTTGTTATACACGATTAGGGGACTTTGTTATACTCGATGAGGGGACTTATTCTTACTCGAACAGGGCCCTTTGTTATACTCGACCAGGGGACTTTGTTATAATCGATTTGGGGACTTTGTTATGCTCGATATGGGGACTTTGTTAAACTAGGCCAGGAGACGTTGTTATACTCGATCAGGGGATATGTTATACTCGATCAGGGGACTTTGTTATACTGGACCAGGGGACTTTGTTATACTCGATCAGGAGACTTTGTTATACTCGTTCAGGGAACTTTGTTATACTCATCCAGGGGGCTTTGTCATACTCGATCAGGGGACTTTCTTATACTCGATCACGGGATTTTGTCTTACACGATCAGGGGCCTTTGCTATACTCAACCGGTGGACTTTGTTATAATCGATCAGGGGCCTTGGTATGCTCGATCTAGGGACTTTGTTATACCGGGCCAAAGGACTTCTTTTTTACTCTATGAGGGGACTTTGTTACACTGGACCAGGGGACATTTTTATACTCGATTAGGGGACTTTGTTATACTCGATCAGGGGACTATGTTATACTGGATCAGGAGACTTTGTTATTCTCGATCAGGGGACGTTGTTATACTCGATCAGGGAACTTTGTGATACTCATCCAGGGGGCTTTGTTATTCTCCATCAGGGGACTTTGTTATACTCGATCAGGGGAATTTGTCTTACTCGATCATGGCCCTTTGCTATACTCGACCGAGGACTTTATTTATACTCGATCTGGAGGCTTTGTTATACTCGATCAGGGACATTGCTAAACTCGACCAGGGGACTTTTGTTATACTCGAGCAGGGGCTTTGTTATACTCGATTAGGGACTTTATTTATTCTCGATCATGGGAACTTTGTTATACTCGATCAGAGGATATGTTATACTCGATCAGGGGACTTTGTTATATTCGATCAGAGGACTTTGTTATACTCGACTAGGGGCCTTTTTATATTCGATCAGGGGATATGCTATACTCGACCAGGGACTTTGTTATACATGATTAGGGGACTTTCTTATACTCGATGAGGGGACTTAGTCTTACTCGATCAGGGCCCTTTGTCATACTCGTCCAGGGGACTTTGTTATAATCGATTAGGGGACTTTGTTATGCTCGATCTGGGGACTTTGTTAAACTAGGCCAGGAGACGTTGTTATACTCGATCAGGATATGTTACTCTCGATCAGGGGACTTTGTTATACTGGACCAAGGGACTTTGTTATACTCGATCAGGAGACTTTGTTATACTCGTTCAGGGAACATTTATACTCATCAGGGGAACTTTGTGCGCTCGATCAGGGGACTTTATACTTTCGATCACGGGATTTGTCTTACGATCAGGGGCCTTTGCTATACTCAACCGGTGGACTTTGTTATAATCGATCAGGGGACTTTGGTATGCTCGATCTAGGGACTTTGTTATACCGGGCCAAAGGACTTGTTTTTTACTCTATGAGGGGACTTTGTTACACTGGACCAGGGGACATTTTTATACTCGATTAGGGGACTTTGTTATACTCGATCAGGGGACTTTGTTATACTGGATCAGGAGACTTTGTTATACTCGATCAGGGGACGTTGTTATACTCGATCAGGGAACTTTGTGATGCTCATCCAGGGGGCTTTGTTATTCTCCATCAGGGGACTTTGTTATACTCGATCCAGAATTTGTCTTACTTTCGATCATGGCCTTTTATACTACGACCCGGGGGACTGTTATAATCGATTAGGGGACTTTGGTATGCTCGACCTAGGGACTTTGTTATACTCGATCAGGGACTTTGTTATACTCGACAAGGGGCCTTTGTTATACTCGATTAGGGGACTTTGTTATACTCGATAATGGGACTTTGTTATACTCGATAAGGGGAATTTTTTATACTCGATAAGGGGACTTTGTTAGACTCGAACAGGGGACTTTGTTATACTCGACCAGGGGACGTTGTTATCCTCGATTAGGCGGCTTTGTTATACTTGTTCAGGGGACTTTCTTATACTCGATTAGAGGCCTTTTTTGGACTCGATTAGGGGACTTTGTTATACCCGAGCAGGGGGCTTTGTTATACTCGATCAGGGGACTTTGTTATACTCAACCAGAAGAATTTGTTATATTCGATCAGGTGATATGTTATACTCGATCAGGGGACTTTGTTATTCTCGATCAGAGGACTTTGTTATACTCGACGAGGGGCCTTTTTATACTCAATTAGAAAACTTTGTTATACTCGACCAGGAGACTTTGTGATACTCGATCAGGGGACTTTGTTATACTCCACCAGGGACTTTGTTATATTCGATCAGGGGATATGTAATACTCGATCAGGGGACTTTGTTATACTCGATCAGAGGACTTTGTTATACTCGTCCAGAGGGATTTGTTATACTCGATCAGGGGACTTTGTTATATTCGATCAGGGGTTTTTGTCTTACTCGATCAGGGCCTTTGTTATACTTGACCAGGGAACTTTTTTTCACTCGATCATGGCCCTTTGCTATACTCGACCAGGGGACTTTGTTATAATCGATCAGGGGACTTTGTTATGCTCGATCTGGGACTTTGTTATACTCGATCAGTGGACTTTCCTATATTTGACCAATGGACTTTGCTATACTCGATGAGGGGCCTTTGTTATACTCGATCAGGGGACTTTGTTATACTCGATCAGGGGACTTTGTTATACTCTATCAGTGGACTGTCATACTCTGACCAAGGACTTTGTTATACTCGATAAGGGACTT
The DNA here is from genome assembly GCF_018991925.1 of Homarus americanus. Classification (NCBI taxonomy): domain Eukaryota; kingdom Metazoa; phylum Arthropoda; class Malacostraca; order Decapoda; family Nephropidae; genus Homarus; species Homarus americanus. The sequence continues at coordinate 4,425 of NW_024730429.1, forward strand.
TGTTATACTCGAGCAGGGGGGCTCTGTTATACTTTCGATTAGGGGACTTTGTCTTACTCGCTCAGGGCCCTTTGCTGCCACTGGACCAGGGACTTTGTTATAATCGATCCCAAGGGGACTTTGGTATACTTGATCTGGGACTTTGTTATACTGGGCGAGGACTTTTATACTCGATCAGGCGACTTTGTTACTGGACCAGGGGACATTTTTATTCTCAGTAGGGACTTTGCACTCGATGAGGACTTTGTTGCTCTGTGACTGGGCCTGTGTTACTATACTCGATCAGGGGACTTTGTTATACTCGATCAGGGGACTTTGTCTCACACGATAAGGGGACTTTGTTAGACTCGAACAGGGGACTTTGTTATACTCGACCAGGGGACTTTGTTATACTCGATAAGGCGGCTTAGTTATACTCGATCAGGGGACTTTTTTATACTCGAACAGAGGACTTTGTTATATTTGATTAGGGGACTTTGTTATACTCCACCAGGAGACTTTTTTATACTTGACCAATGGACTTTGTAAATACTCATTGAGGGGCCTTTGTTATACTCGATCAGGGGACTTGGTTATACACGACCAGGGGACTTTGTTATATGCGATCAGGGATCTTTTTTATTCTCGACCAGTGGACTTTGTTATACTCGATCAGGGGATATGTTTTACTCGATCAGGGGTCTTTGTTGTTCTCAACCAGAGGACTTTGTTATACTCGATCAGGGGACTTTGTTATACTCAATCAGGGTACTCTGTTATACTCGATTAGGGGCCTTTGTTATACTCGATGAGGGATGCTTTGTTATACTCGACCAGGGGACTTTGCTATACCCGACCAGGGGAATTTGTCATACTCGATGAGGGGACTTTTTTATACTTGATCAGGGGACTTTGTCATACTCGATCAGTGGTCTTTCCTATATTTGACCAATGGACTTTGCTATACTCGATGAGGGGCCTTTGTTGTACTCGATCACTGGGCTTTGTTATACACGACCAGGGGACTTTGTTATACTCATTCAGGGGTCTTTGTTATACTCGACCAGAGGACTTTGTTATACTCGATCAGGGGATATGTTATACTCGATCAGGGGACTTTGTTTTACTCGATTAGGGGACTTTGTTATACTCGACCAGGGGACTTTGTTATACTCCACCAGGTACTTTTTTATACTCGATCAGGGGATATGTTTTACTCGATCAGGGGACTTTGTTATACTCGGTTCAGGGGACTTTGTTATACTCGTCCAGGGGGCTTTGTTATACTAGGATCAGGGGACTTTGTTATGCTTGATCAGGGGACTTTGTCTTACTCGATCAGGGCCCTTTGTTATACTCGACCAGGGGACTTTGTTATAATCGATTAGGGGACATTGTTATGCTCGATCTGGGGACTTTGTTAAGCTGGGCCAGGAGACGTTGTTATACTCTATCAGGGGATATGTTATACTTGATCAGGGGACTTTGTTATACTGGACCAGGGGACTTTGTTATACTCGATCAGGGGACTTTGTTATACTCGATCAGGGAACTTTGTTATACTCATCCAGGGGGCTTTGTCATTCTCGATCAGGGGACTTTCTTATACTCGATCACGGGATTTTGTCTTACACGATCAGGGGCCTTTGCTATACTCAACCGGTGGACTTTGTTATAATCGATCAGGGGACTTTGGTATGCTCGATCTAGGGACTTTGTTATACCGGGCCAAAGGACTTTTTTTTACTCTATGAGGGGACTTTGTTACACTGGACCAGGGGACATTTTTATACTCGATTAGGGGACTTTGTTATACTCGATCAGGGGACTTTGTTATACTGGATCAGGAGACTTTGTTATTCTCGATCAGGGGACGTTGTTATACTCGATCAGGGAACTTTGTGATACTCATCCAGGGGGCTTTGTTATTCTCCATCAGGGGACTTTGTTATACTCGATCAGGGGAATTTGTCTTACTCGATCATGGCCCTTTGCTATACTCGACCGGGGGACTTTGTTATAATCGATTAGGGGACTTTGGTATGCTCGACCTAGGGACTTTGTTATACTCGATCAGGGACTTTTTTATACTCGACAAGGGGCCTTTGTTATACTCGATTAGGGGACTTTGTTATACTCGATAAGGGGACTTTGTTATACTCGATAAGGGGAATTTTTTATACTCGATAAGGGGACTTTGTTAGACTCGAACAGGGGACTTTGTTATACTCGACCAGGGGACGTTGTTATCCTCGATTAGGCGGCTTTGTTATACTTGTTCAGGGGACTTTCTTATACTCGATTAGAGGCCTTTTTTGGAATTGATTAGGGGACTTTGTTATACCCGAGCAGGGGGCATTGTTATACTCGATCAGGGGACTTTGTTATACTCGACCAGAAGAATTTGTTATATTCGATCAGCTGATATGTTATACTTGATCAGGGGACTTTGTTATTCTCGATCAGAGGACTTTGTTATACTCGACGAGGGGCCTTTTTATACTCGATTAGAAAACTTTGTTATACTCGACCAGGAGACTTTGTGATACTCGATCAGGGGACTTTGTTAAACTCCACCAGGGACTTTGTTATATTCGATTAGGGGATATGTAATATTCGATCAGGGGACTTTGTCATACTCGATCAGGGGACTTTGTTATACTCGTCCAGGGGGATTTGTTATACTCGATCAGGGGACTTTGTTATATTCGATCAGGGGTTTTTGTCTTACTCGATCAGGGCCTTTGTTATACTTGACCAGGGGACTTTGTTTCACTCGATCATGGCCCTTTGCTATACTCGACAAGGGGACTTTGTTATAATCGATCAGGGGACTTTGTTATGCTCGATCTGGGACTTTGTTATACTCGATCAGTGGACTTTCCTATATTTGACCAATGGACTTTGCTATACTCGATGAGGGGCCTTTGTTATACTCGATCAGGGGACTTGTTAAATTCGACCAGGGGACTTTCTTATATTCGATCAGGGGACTTTGTTATACTCCACCAGGGACTTTGTTATACTCGATCAGAGGATATGTTATACTCGAGCAGGGGGCTCTGTTATACTCGATTAGGGGACTTTGTCTTACTCGCTCAGGGCCCTTTGCTATACTGGACCGGGGACTTTGTTATAATCGATCAGGGGACTTTGGTATGCTTGATCTAGGGACTTTGTTATACTGGGCCAGGGGACATTTTTAAACTCGATTAGGGGACTTTGTTACACTCGATGAGGGACTTTGTTATACTCGACCAGGGCCTTTGTTATACTCGAATAGGGGACTTTGTTGTACTCGATAAGGGGACTTTGTTACTCGATAAGGTGAATTTGTTATACTCGATAAGGGGGCTTTGTTAGACTCGAACAGGGGACTTTGTTATACTCGACCAGGGGACTTTGTTATACTCGATAAGGCGGCTTAGTTATACTCGATCAGGGGACTTTTTTATACTCGAACAGAGGACTTTGTTATATTTGATTAGGGGACTTTGTTATACTCCACCAGGAGACTTTTTTATACTTGACCAATGGACTTTGTAAATACTCATTGAGGGGCCTTTGTTATACTCGATCAGGGGACTTGGTTATACACGACCAGGGGACTTTGTTATATGCGATCAGGGATCTTTTTTATTCTCGACCAGTGGACTTTGTTATACTCGATCAGGGGATATGTTTTACTCGATCAGGGGTCTTTGTTGTTCTCAACCAGAGGACTTTGTTATACTCGATCAGGGGACTTTGTTATACTCAATCAGGGGACTTGTTATACTCGACCAGGGGACTTTGCTATACCCGACCAGGGGAATTTGTTATACTCGACGAGGGGACTTTTTTATACTTGATCAGGGGACTTTGTCATACTCGATCAGTGGTCTTTCCTATATTTGACCAATGGACTTTGCTATACTCGATGAGGGGCCTTTGTTGTACTCGATCACTGGGCTTTGTTATACACGACCAGGGGACTTTGTTATACTCATTCAGGGGTCTTTGTTATACTCGACCAGAGGACTTTGTTATACTCGATCAGGGGATATGTTATACTCGATCAGGGGACTTTGTTTTACTCGATTAGGGGACTTTGTTATACTCGACCAGGGGACTTTGTTATACTCCACCAGGTACTTTTTTATACTCGATCAGGGGATATGTTTTACTCGATCAGGGGACTTTGTTATACTCGGTTCAGGGGACTTTGTTATACTCGTCCGGGGGGCTTTGTTATACTAGGATCAGGGGACTTTGTTATGCTTGATCAGGGGACTTTGTCTTACTCGAACAGGGCCCTTTGTTATACTCGACCAGGGGACTTTGTTATAATCGATTAGGGGACATTGTTATGCTCGATCTGGGGACTTTGTTAAGCTGGGCCAGGAGACGTTGTTATACTCTATCAGGGGATATGTTATACTTGATCAGGGGACTTTGTTATACTGGACCAGGGGACTTTGTTATACTCGATTAGGGGACTTTGTTATTCTCGATCAGGGGACTTTTGTTACACTCGATCAGGGAACTTTGTTATACTCGACCAGGGGCCTTTGTTATACTCGATTAGGGGACTTTGTTATACTCGATAAGGGGACTTTGTTATACTCGATAAGGGGAATGTGTTATACTAGATAAGGGGACTTTGTTAGACTTGAACAGGGGACTTTGTTATACGCGACCATGGGCCTTTGTTATACTCGATTAGGCGGCTTTGTTATACTCGATCAGGGGACCTTCTTATACTCGATGAGGGGCCTTTGTTATACTCGATGAGGGGCCTTTGTTATACTAGATCAGGGGACTTTGTTATACTCGATTAGAGGCCTTTTTTGGACTCGATCAGGGGACTTTGTTATACACGAGCAGGGGGCTTTGTTATACTTGATCACGGGACTTTGTTATACTCGATCAGGAGGCTCTGTTATACTCGATCAGGGGACTTTGCTGCACTCGACCAGGGGACTTTGTTATACTCGATAAGGGAACTTTGTTATACTCGACCAGGGGACTTTTTTATACTCGACCAGAGGACTTTGTTATCCACAATCAGGGAATATGTTATACTTGATCAAGGGACTTTGTTATACTCGATTAGGGGACTTTGCTATACTCGACCAGGGGACTTTGTTATACTCGATCAGGGGACTTTTTTATACTCGACCAGAGGACTTTGTTATCCCCAATCAGGAAATATGTTATACTTGATCAAGGGACTTTGTTATACTCTAAAGGGGACTTTGTTATATTCGATCAGGGGGCTTTGTTATACTCGATTAGTGGCCTTTGTTATACTCGATGAGGGGGCTTTGTTATACTCGACCAGGGGACTTGCTATAATCGACCAGGGGACTTTTTAATACTCGATCAGGGGACTTTGTTACACTGGACCAGGGGACATTTTTATACTTGATTAGGGTACTTTGTTTTACTCGACCAGGGGAGTTTTGTTATACTTGATCAGGGGACTTTTGTTACACTCGATCAAGGGACTTTGTTATACTCGACCAGGGGCCTTTGTCATACTCGACCAGAGGACTTTGTTATACTCGATCAGAGGATATGTTATACTCGATCAGGGGGCTTTGTTATACTCGATGAGGGGACTTTGCTATACTCGACTAGGGGACTTTGTTATACTCGATCAGGGGACTTTGTTATACTCGACCAGGGGACTTTTTTATACTTGATCAGGGGACTTTGTCATACTCGATCTGTGGACTTTCCTATATTTTACCAATGGACTTTGTTATACTCGATGAGGGGCCTTTGTTATACTCGATCAGGGGACTTTGTTATACTTGATTAGGGAACTTTGTTATACTCGATCAGGGGACTTTGTTACGCTAGACCCGGGGACATTTTTATACTCTATGAGGGGACTTTGCTATACTGGACCAGGAGACTTTGTTATACTCGATCAGGGAACGTTGTTATACTCGATCATTGAACTTTGTTATACTCGAACAGGGACCTTTGTTATACTCGATTAGGGGACTTTGTTATACTCGATAAGGGGCCTTTTTATATTCGATAAGGGGAATTTGTTATACTCGATAAGGGGACTTTGTTAGACTCGAACAGGGGACTTTGTTATACTGGACCAGGGGACTTTGTTATACTCGATTAGGCGGCTTTGTTATACTCGATCAGGGGACTTTCTTATACTCGATGAGGGGCCTTTTTTATTCTCGATAAGGTTCCTTTGTTATACTAGATCAGGGGACTTTGTTATAATCGATGAGGGGCCTTTTTTATTCTCGATGAGGTTCCTTTGTTATACTTGATCAGAGGACTTTGTTATACTCGATTAGAGGCCTTTTATGGACTCGATCAGGGGACTTTGTTATACTCATGCAGGGGGCTTTTGTTATACTCGATCAGGGGACTTTGTTATAATCGATGAGGAGGATTTGTTATACTCGATTAGGGGACTTTGCTACACTCGACCAGGGACTTTGTTATACTGGAGTAGGGGACTTTGTTATAGTCGATCAGGGGATTTTGTCTTACTCGATCAGGCCCTTTCTTATACTCGACCAGGGGACTTTGTTATAATCGATCTGGGGACTTTGTTATACTGGGCCAAGAGACTCTGTAATACTTGATCAGGGAACGTTGTTATACTCGTCCAGCGGGCTTTGTTATTCTTGATTAGGGGACTTTCTTATACACGATAAGGGGACTTTGTCTTTCTCGATCAGGGCCCTTTGCTATACTCGACCAGGGGACTTTGTTATAATCGATCAGAGGACTTTGTTATGCTCGATCTGGGACTTTGTTATATTCGATCAGGGGACTTTCCTATATTTGACCAATGGACTTTGCTATACTCGATGACGGGCCTTTGTTATACTCGATCAGGGGACTTTGTTATACTCGACCAGGGGACTTTGTTATACTCGATCAGGGGACTTTGTCATACTCGACCAGAGGACTTTGTTATACTCGATCAGAGGATATGTTATACTCGATGAGGGGGCTTTGTTATACTCGATCAGGGGATTTGCTATACTCGACCAGGGGACTTTGTTATACTCGATCAGGGGACTTTGTTATACTCGACCAGGGGACTTTTTTATACTTGATTCAGGGGACTTTGTCATACTAGATCTGTGGACTTTCCTATATTTGACCAATGGACTTTGCTATACTCGAAGAGCGGCCTTTGTTATACTCGATCAGGGGACTTTGTTATACTTGATTAGGGGACTTTGTTATACTCGATCAGGGGACTTTGTTACAATGGACCAGGGGACATTTTTATACTCGATTAGGGGACTTTGTTATTCTCGATCAGGGGACTTTTGTTACACTCGATCAGGGAACTTTGTTATACTCGACCAGGGACCTTTGTTATACTCGATTAGGGGACTTTGTTATACTCGATATGGGGACTTTGTTATACTCGAAAAGGGGAATTTTTTATATTCGATAAGGGTTTTTGTTAGACTCGAACAGGGGACTTTGTTATACTCGACCAGGGGCCTTTGTTATACTCGATCAGGGGCCTTTCTTATACTAGATCAGGGGACTTTGTAATACTCGATTAGAGGCCTTTGTTATATTCGATGAGGGGGCTTTGTTTTACTCGACCAGAGGACTTGCTATAGTCGACCAGGGGACTTTTTTATACTCGATCAGGGGACTTTGTTACACTGGAACAGGGGACATTTTATACTCGATTAGGGGACTTTGTTATACTCGATCAGGGGACTTTGTTATACTCGATCAGGGGACTTTGTTATACTCGATCACGGAACTTTCTTATACTCATCCAGGGGGCTTTGTTATACTCGATCAGGGGACTTTCTTATACTCAATCAGGGGATTTTGTCTTACACGATCAGGGCCCTTTGCTATACTCGACCGGGGGACTTTGTTATAATCGATCAGGAGGCTTTGTTATACTCGATCAGGGGACTTTGCTAAACTCGACCAGGGGACTTTGTTATACTCGAGCAGGGGGCTTTGTTATACTCGATTAGGGGACTTTGTTATACTCGATCAGGAGGCTTTGTTATACTCGATCAGGGGACTTTGCTATATCGATCCTCGATGAGGGAACTTTGTTATACTCGACCAGGAGACTTTGTTATACTCGATCAGGGGACTTTTTTATACTCGATGAGAGGACTTCGTTACACTGGACCAGGGGACATTTTTATACTCGATTTGGGGACTTTGTTATACTCGATAAGGGGACTTTGTTAAACTGGACCAGGAGACTTTGTTATACTCGTTCAGGGGACGTTGTTATACTCGATCAGGGAACTTTGTTATACTCGATCAGGGGACTTTGTCTTACTCGATCAGGGCCCTTTGCTATACTCGACCGTGGGACTTTGTTATAATCGATTAGGGGACTTTGGTATGCTCGACCTAGGGACTTTGTTATACTCGATCAGGGACTTTGTTATACTCGACCAGGGGCCTTTGTTATACTCGATTAGGGGTCTTTGTTAAACTCGATAAGGGGACTTTGTTATACTCGATAAGGGGAATTTGTTATACTCGATGAGGGGACTTTGTTAGACTCGAACAGGTGACTTTGTTATACTCGACCAGGGGACGTTGTTATACTTGATTAGGCGGCTTTGTTATACTTGATCAGGGGACTTTCTTATACTCGATTAGAGGCCTTTTTTGGACTCGATTAGGGGACTTTGTTATACTCGAGCAGGGGGCTTTGTTATACTCGACAAGGGGACTTTGTTATACTCGATGAGGAGGGTTTGTTATACTCGATCATGGGACTTTCCTATACTCGACCAGGGGACTTTGTTATACTCGACCAGGGATCTCTTTTATACTTGACCAATGGACTTTGTTATTCTCGATGAGGGGCCTTTGTTATACTCGATGAGGGGACTTTGTTATACTCGACCAGGGGACTTTGTTATACTCGACCAGGGGACTTTGTTATACTCAATCAGGGGATATGTTATATTCGATCAGGGGACTTTGTTATACTCATCCAGGGGACTTTGTTATACTCGATCAGGGGACTTTTTTATACTCGATGAGGAGGCTTTGTTATACTCGATCAGGGGACTTTGCTAAACTCGACCAGGGGACTTTGTTATACTCGAGCAGGGGGCTTTGTTATACTTAATTAGGGGACTTTGTTATACTCGATCAGGGGACTTTGTTATACTTGATTAGGGGACTTTGTTATACTCGATCAGGGGACTTTGTTACACTGGACCAGGGGACATTTTTATACTCGATTATGGGACTTTGTTATTCTCGATCAGGGGACTTTTGTTACACTCGATCAGGGAACTTTGTTATACTCGACCAGGGACCTTTGTTATACTCGATTAGGGGACTTTGTTATACTCGATATGGGGACTTTGTTATACTCGAAAAGGGGAATTTTTTATATTCGATAAGGGTTTTTGTTAGACTCGAACAGGGGACTTTGTTATACTCGACCAGGGGCCTTTGTTATACTCGATCAGGGGCCTTTGTTATACTAGATCAGGGGACTTTGTTATACTCGATTAGAGGCCTTTGTTATATTCGATGAGGGGGCTTTGTAATACTCGACCAGAGGACTTGCTATAGTCGACCAGGGGACTTTTTTATACTCGATGAGGGGACTTTGTTACACTGGAACAGGGGACATTTTATACTCGATTAGGGTACTTTGTTTTACTCGATCAGGGGACTTTGCTATACTCGATCAGGGGACTTTGTTATACTCGATCACGGAACTTTGTTATACTCATCCAGGGGGCTTTGTTATACTCGATCAGGGGACTTTCTTATACTCAATCAGGGGATTTTGTCTTACACGATCAGGGCCCTTTGCTATACTCGACCGGGGGACTTTGTTATAATCGATCAGGAGACTTTGGTATGCTCGATCTAGGGACTTTGTTATACTGGGCCAGGGGACTTTTTTATACTCGATGAAGGGACTTTGTTACACTGGACCAGGGGACATTTTTATTCTCGATTAGGGGACTTTGTTATCCTCGATCAGGGGACTTTGTTATTCTGGACCAGGAGACTTTGTTATACTCGATCAGGGAACGTTGTTATACTCGATCAGGGAACTTTGTTATACTCATCCAGGGGGCTTTGTTATTTTCCATCAGGGGACTTTGTTATACTCGATAAAAGGCCTTTTTTGGACTCGATCAGGGGATTTTGTTATACTCGAGCAGGGGGCTTTGTTATACTCGATCAGGGGACTTTTTTATACTCGATCAGGAGGCTTTGTTATACTCGATCAGGGGACTTTGCTATGCTCGATCATAGGAACTTTTTTATACTTGACCAATGGACTTTGTTATCCTCGATGAGGGGACTTTGTTATACTCGACCAGGGGACTTTGTTATACTCGATCAGGGGGCTTTTTTATACTCGACCAGAGGACTTTGTTATACTCTATCAGGGGACTTTGTTATACTCGATCAGGGGACTTTGTTATACTCGATTAGGGGCCTTTGTTATACACGATGAGGGGGCTTGTTATACTCGACCCGGGGACTTTGCTATAATCGACCAGGGGACTTTGTTATACTCGTTTAGGTGACTTTGTTATACTAGACCAGGGGACTTTTTTATACTTGATCAGGGGACTTTCTCATACTTGACCAGAGGCCATTTATACTCGATCCGGGGACTTTGTTATACTCGATGAGTGGACTTTCCTATATTTGACCAATGGACTTTGCTATACTCGATGAGGGGCCTTTGTTATACTCGATCAGGGGACATTGTTAAACTCGACCAGGGGACTTTCTTATATTCGATCAGGGGACTTTGTTATATTCCACCAGGGACTTTGTTATACTCGATCAGAGGATATGTTATACTCGATCAGGGGACTTTGTTATATTCTATCAGAGGACTTTGTTATACTCGACTAGGGGACTTTTTATATTCGATCAGGGGATATGCTATACTCGACCAGGGGACTTTGTTATACACGATTAGGGGACTTTGTTATACTCGATGAGGAAACTTAGTCTTACTCGATCAGGGCCCTTTGTCATACTCGTCCAGAGGACTTTGTTATAATCGATTAGGGGACTTTGTTATGCTCGATCTAGGGACTTTGTTAAACTAGGCCAGGAGACGTTGTTATACTCGATCAGGGGACTTTTTTTTACTCGATGAGAGGACTTTGTTACACTGGACCAGGGGACATTTTTATACTCGATTAGGGGACTTTGTTATACTCGATAAGGGGACTTTGTTATACTGGACCAGGAGACTTTGTTATACTCGATCAGAGGACGTTGTTATACTCGATCAGGGGACTTTGTCTTACTCGATCAGGGCCCTTTGCTATACTCGACCGGGGGACTTTGTTATAATCGATTAGGGGACTTTGGTATGCTCGACCTAGGGACTTTGTTATACTCGATCAGGGACATTGTTATACTCGACCAGGGGCCTTTGTTAAACTCGATAAGGGGACTTTGTTATACACGATAAGGGGAATTTGTTATACTCGATGAGGGGACTTTGTTAGACTCGAACAGGTGACTTTGTTATACTCGACCAGGGGACGTTGTTATACTTGATTAGGCGGCTTTGTTATACTTGATCAGGGGACTTTCTTATACTCGATTAGAGGCCTTTTTTGGACTCGATTAGGGGGCTTTGTTATACTCGACAAGGGGACTTTGTTATACTCGATGAGGAGGCTTTGTTATACTCGATTACGGGACTTTCCAATACTCGACCAGGGGACTTTGTTATACTCGACCAGGGATCTCTTTTATACTTGACCAATGGACTTTGTTATTCTCGATGAGGGGCCTTTGTTATACTCGATGAGGGAACTTTGTTATACTCGACCAGGGGACTTTGTTATACTCGATCAGGGGACTTTTTTATACTCGACCAGAGGACTTTGTTATACTCAATCAGGGGATATGTTATACTCGATCAGGGGACTTTGTTATACTCATCCAGGGGACTTTGTTATACTCGATCAGGGGACTTTTTTATACTCGATGAGGAGACTTTGTTATACTCGATCAGGGGACTTTGCTAAACTCGACCAGGGGACTTTGTTATACTCGAGCAGGGGGCTTTGTTATACTCAATTAGGGGACTTTGTTATACTCGATCAGGGGACTTTGTTATACTTGATTAGGGGACTTTGTTATACTCGATCAGCGGACTTTGTTACACTGGACCAGGGGTCATTTTTATACTCGATTAGGGGACTTTTGTTACACTCGATCAGGGAACTTTGTTATACTCGACCAGGGACCTTTGTTATACTCGATTAGGGGACTTTGTTATACTCGATATGGGGACTTTGTTATACTTGAAAAGGGGAATTTTTTATATTCGATAAGGGTTTTTGTTAGACTCGAACAGGGGACTTTGTTATACTCGACCAGGGGCCTTTGTTATACTCGATCAGGGGCCTTTGTTATACTAGATTAGGGGACTTTGTTATACTCGATTAGAGGCCTTTGTTATATTCGATGAGGAGGCTTTGTTATACTCGACCAGAGGACTTGCTATAGTCGACCAGGGGACTTTTTTATACTCGATCAGGGGACTTTGTTACACTGGAACAGGGGACATTTTATACTCGTTTAGGGGACTTTGTTTTACTCGATCAGGGGACTTTGCTATAATCGATCAGGGGACTTTGTTATACTCGATCACAGAACTTTGTTATACTCATCCAGGGGGCTTTGTTATACTCGATCAGGGGATTTTCTTATACTCAATCAGGGGATTTTGTCTTACACGATCAGGGCCCTTTGCTATACTCGACCGGGGGACTTTGTTATAATCGATCAGGGGACTTTGGTATGCTTGATCTAGGGACTTTGTTATACTGGGCCAGGGGACTTTTTTATACTCGATGAAGGGACTTTGTTACACTGGACCAGGGGACATTTTTATTCTCGATTAGGGGACTTTGTTATCCTCGATCAGGGGACTTTGTTATACTGGACCAGGAGACTTTGTTATACTCCATCAGGGAACGTTGTTATACTCGATCAGGGAACTGTGTTATACTCATCCAGGGGGCTTTGTTATTTTCCATCAGGGGACTTTGTTATACTCGATCAGGGGACTTTGGTATGCTCGACCGGGGGACTTTGTTATAATCGATTAGGGGACTTTGGTATGCTCGATCTAGGGACTTTGTTATACTCGATCAGGGACTTTGTTATACTCGATAAGGGGATTTTGTTATACTCGATAAGGGGAATTTGTTTTACTCGATAAGGGGACTTTCTTATACTCGATTAGAGGCCTTTTTTAGACTCGATCAGGGGACTTTGTTATTCTCGAGCAGGGAGCTTTGTTATACTCGATCAGGGGACTTTGTTATACTCGATCAGGAGGCTTTGTTATACTCGATTAGGGGACTTTGCTATACTCGACCTGGGGACTTTGTTATACTCGAGCAGGGGGCTCTGTTATACTCGATTAGGGGACTTTGTCTTACTCGCTCAGGGCCCTTTGCTATACTGGACCGGAGACTTTGTTATAATCGATCAGGGGACTTTGGTATGCTTGATCTAGGGACTTTGTTATACTGGGCCAGGGGACTTTTTTATGCTCGATCAGGGGACTTTGTTACACTGGACCAGGGGACATTTTTATACTCGATTAGGGGACTTTGTTACACTCGATGAGGGACTTTGTTATACTCGACCAGGGCCTTTGTTATACTCGATTAGGGGACTTTGTTGTACTCGATAAGGGGACTTTGTTACTCGATAATGTGAATTTGTTATACTCGATAAGGGGACTTTGTTAGACTCGAACAGGGGACTTTGCTATACTCGACCTGGGGACTTTGTTATGCTCGTTTAGGGGACTTTGTTATACTCGATGAGGGGCCTTTGTTACACTCGATCAGGGGCCTTTGTTATACTAGATCAGGGGACTTTGTTATACTCGATTAAAGGCCTTTTTTGGACTCGATCAGGGGACTTTGTTATACTCGAGCAGGGGGCTTTGTTATACTCGATCAGGGGACTTTTATATACTCGATCAGGAGGCTTTGTTATACTCGATGAGGGGACTTTTTTATACTCGACCAGAGGACTTTGTTATACTCTATCAGGGGACTTTGTTATACTCGATCAGGGGACTTTGTTATACTCGATTAGGGGCATTTGTTATACTCGATGAGGGGGCTTTAATATACTCGACCCGGGGACTTTGCTATAATCGACCAGGGGACTTTGTTATACTCGTTTAGGGGACTTTGTTATACTAGACCAGGGGACTTTTTTATACTTGATCAGGTGACTTTCTCATACTAGACCAGAGGCCATTGTTATACTCGATCGGGGGACTTTGTTATACTCGATGAGTGGACTTTCCTATATTTGACCAATGGACTTTGCTATACTCGATGAGGGGCCTTTGTTATATTCGATCAGGGGACATTGTTAAACTTGACCAGGAGACTTTCTTATATTCGATCAGGGGAATTTGTTATACTCCACCAGGGACTTTGTTATACTCGATCAGAGGATATGTTATACTCGATCAGGGAACTTTGTTATATTCGAACAGAGGACTTTGTTATTCTCGACTAGGGGACTTTTTTATATTCGATCAGGGGATATGCTATACTCGACCAGGGGACTTTGTTATAATCGATTAGGGGACTTTGTTATGCTCGATCTGGGGACTTTGTTAAACTAGGCCAGGAGACGTTGTTATACTCGATCTGGGGACATTTTTTTACTCGATGAGGGGACTTTGTTACCCTGGACCAGGGGATATTTTTATACTCGATTAGGGGACTTTGTTATACTCGATAAGGGGACTTTGTTATACTGGACCAGGAGACTTTGTTATACTCGATCAGGGGACGTTGTTATACTCGATGAGGGAACTTTGTTATACTCATCCAGGGGGCTTTGTTATTCTCCAACAGGGGACTTTGTTATACTCGATCAGGGGACTTTGTCTTACTCGATCAGGGCCCTTTGCTATACTCGACCGGGGGACTTTGTTATAATCGATTAGGGGACTTTGGTATGCTCGACCTAGGGACTTTGTTATACTCGATCAGGGACTTTGTTATACTCGACCAGGGGCCTTTGTTATACTCGATTAGGGGACTTTGTTAAACTCGATAAGGGGACTTTGTTATACTCGATAAGGGGAATTTGTTATACTCGATGAGGGGACTTTGTTAGACTCGAACAGGGGACTTTGTTATACTCGACCAGGGGACGTTGTTATACTTGATTAGGCGGCTTTGTTATACTTGATCAGGGGACTTTCTTATACTCGATTAGAGGCCTTTTTTGGACTCGATTAGGGGACTTTGTTATACTCGAGCAGGGGGCTTTGTTATACTCGATCAGGGGACTTTGTTATACTCGATGAGGAGGCTTTGTTATACTCGATCACGGGACTTTTCTATACTCGACCAGGGGACTTTGTTATACTCGACCAGGGATCTCTTTTATACTTGTCCAATGGACTTTGTTATTCTCGATGAGGGGCCTTTGTTATACTCGATGAGGGGACTTTGTTATACTCGACCAGGGTACTTTTTTATACTCGATCAGGGGACTTTTTTATACTCGAGCAGAGGACTTTGTTATACTCAATCAGGGGATATGTTATACTCGATCAGGGGACTTTGTTATACTCATCCAGGGGACTTTGTTATACTCGATCAGGGGACTTTTTTATACTCGATCAGGAGGCTTTGTTATACTCGATCAGGGGACTTTGCTAAACTCGACCAGGGGACTTTGTTATACTCGAGCAGGGGGTTTTGTTATACTCAATTAGGGGACTTTGTTATACTCGATCAGGAGGCTTTTTTATACTCGATCAGGGGACTTTGCTATGCTCGATCATGGGAACTTTTTTATACTTGACCAATGGACTTTGTTATACTCGATGAGGGGACTTTGTTATACTCGACCAGGGGACTTTGTTATACTCGATCAGGGGACTTTTTTATACTCGACCAGAGGACTTTGTTATACTCTATCAGGGGACTTTGTTATACTCGATCAGGGGACTTTGTTATACTCGATTAGGGGCCTTTGTTATATTCGATGAGGGGGCTTTAATATACTCGACCCGGGGACTTTGCTATAATCGACCAGGGGACTTTGTTATACTCGTTTAGGGGACTTTGTTATACTAGACCAGGGGACTTTTTTATACTTGATCAGGGGACTTTCTCATACTAGAACAGCCATTGTTATACTCGATTGGGGGACTTTGTTATACTCGATGAGTGGACTTTCCTATATTTGACCAATGGACTTTGCTATACTCGATGAGGGGCCTTTGTTATACTCGATCAGGGGACATTGTTAAACTCGACCAGGGGACTTTCTTATATTCGATCTGGGGACTTTGTTATACTCCACCAGGGACTTTGTTATACTCGATCAGAAGATATGTTATACTCGATCAGGGGACTTTGTTATATTCGATCAAAGGACTTTGTTATACTCGACTAGGGGACTTTTTTATATTCGATCAGGGGATATGCTATTCTCGACCAGGGGACTTTGTTATACACGATTAGGGGACTTTGTTGTACTCGATGAGGGGACTTAGTCTTACTCGATCAGAGCCCTTTGTCATACTCGTCCAGGGGACTTTGTTATAATCGATTAGGGGACTTTGTTATGCTCGATCTGGGGACTTTGTTAAACTAGGCCAGGAGACGTTGTTATACTCGATCAGGGGACTTTTTTTTACTCGATGAGGGGACTTTGTTACACTGGACCAGGGGACATTTTTATACTCGATTAGGGGACTTCGTTATACTCGATAAGTGGACTTTGTTATACTGGACCAGGAGACTTTGTTATACTCGATCAGGGGACGTTGTTATACTCGATCAGGGAACTTTGTTATACTCGACCGGGGGACTTTGTTATAATCGATTAGGGGACTTTGGTATGCTCGACCTAGGGACTTTGTTATACTCGATCAGGGACTTTGTTATACTCGACCAGGGTCCTTTGTTATACTCGATTAGGGGACTTTGTTATACTCGATAAGGGGACTTTGTTACTCGATAAGAATTTGTTATACTCGATGGGGGACTTTGTTAGACTCGAACAGGGGACTTTGTTATACTCGATTAGGGACTTTGTTATACTCGATCAGGGGACTTTGTTACACTCGTCCAGGGTGCTTTGTTATACTCGATCAGGGGACTTTGTTATACTCGATTAGGGACTTTGTTATACTCGACAAGGGGACTTCTTTATACTTGACCAATGGACTTTGTTATACTCAATGAGGGGCCTTTGTTATACTCGATCTGGGGACTTTGTTATACTCGACCAGGGACTTTGTTATACTCGATCAGGGGACTTCTTTATACTCTGACCAGAGGACTTTGTTATACTCAATTCGAGGATATGTTATAATCGATCAAGGGACTTTGTTGCTCGATTAGGGGCCTTTATTCTCTCGTCAGGGGGCTTTGTTATACAAGGATCAGGGACTTTGTTATACTCGATGAGAGACTTTCCTGCTCTCGACCAGGGACTTTGTTGCTCTACTCGATCAGGGGGACTTTTTGCTCGACCGGACTTTGTTACTCATAATCAGGGATACCTTTCGATCAGGGACTTTGTTGTACTCATCGGGGACTTTGTCTTACTCGATCCATTGCTATACTCGACCAGGGACTTTGATAGCTAGGCCCAGAGACGTTGTTATACTCGATCAGGGGATATGTTATACTCGATCAGGGGACTTTGTTGTACTGGACCAGGGGACTTTGTTATACGCGATCAGGAGACTTTGTTATACTCGATTAGGGGCCTTAGTTATACTCGATGAGGGTGCTTTATTATGCTCGACCAGGGGACTTTGTTATACTCGATTAGGGGACTTTGTTATATTCGACCAGGGGACTTTTTATACTTGATCAGGGGACTTTGTCTTACTCGACCAGAGGCCTTTGTTATACTCCATTGGGGAACTTTGTTATACTCGATGAGTGGACTTTACTATATTTGACCAATGGGCTTTGCTATACTCGATGAGGGGCCTTTGTTATACTCGATCAGGGGACATTGTTATACTCGACCAGGTGACATTGTTATACTCGATCAGGGGACTTTGTTATACTCGACCAGAGGACTTTTTTATACTCGATCAGGTGATATGTTATACTCGATCAGGGACTTTGCTATACTCGACCAGGGGACTTTGTTATACTCAATCAGGGGATATGTTATACTCGATCAGGGGACTTTGTTATACTCATCCAGGGGACTTTGTTGTACTCGATCAGTGGACTTTGTTATACGCGATCAGGAGACTTTGTTATACTCGATTAGGAACCTTTGTTATACTCGTCCAGGGGGGCTTTGTTATACTAGGATCAGGGGACATTGTTATACTCGATGAGGGGACTTAGTCTTACTCGATCAGCGCCCTTTGTTATACTCGACCAGGGGACTTTGTTATAATCGATTAGGGAACTTTGTTATGCTCGATCTGGGGACTTTGTTAAACTAGGCCAGGAGACGTTGTTATACTCGATCAGGGGATATGTTATACTCGATCAGGGGACTTTGTTATACTCAATCAGGGGATTTTGTCTTACATGATCAGGGCCCTTTGCTATACTCGACCGGGGGACTTTTTATAATCGATCAGAGGACTTTGGTATGCTCGATCTAGGGTCTTTGTTATACTGGGCCAGGGGACTTTTTTATACTCGATGAAGGGACTTTGTTACACT
>NW_024730430.1:0-16577 GCF_018991925.1 Homarus americanus
ATGATGCAACCCCTCTGAGAAATAGGGACTTCTTGAAAAACTGACTTGATTGCTCATATTTAGTAATTAGATAATTTGCTTCACACTGCAATTCCCAAGTATTTGAAGTAGTTATGTATTTAGCGTTTAGAGAGGCACCGTCAGTTGAGAATGAATCATGGGTGAACGAGATTATTTCCTACCGATTATTTATAAAACGTAACCACAACACTGCTGACTTGTTGACGATAGTACCCAAGAAAGTTGCGCATTGCAGCGTTTTCCTGGAAGAACCTACTAGATTCTAGAAGGTTGAATCATGAATCACCCCTGGCGGCGCTTGTGTGAATTACACCCAGGGCACAGCCTGTGGCCTGATTTCAGTCTATTGCTGGACCCCATAGAACACAGATCGACCACTGAGATCTGCTCATTTCTAGAACATCTATCACTGAGACCAACCTCAGTCCTAAATCACTGGGCCAGCCTCTCTCTGTACAGATATATATACACGACGTTTGTGTGTATATATATATATATATATATATATATATATATATATATATATATATATATATATATATATATATATATATATATATATATATATAAAAAAAAACGTCGTATAACTCATCCCACATTTATTGGAGAAGTGAACCACTGTAGACAACAACTAACGACAGTCCAAACACCTGGCTGATCACGACGGACTCAAAATAACTACAAGAAATACTTTTAAGTGTGACTGTCTCCCGGCAAGTACCACCCTTATAATGGAGGCTGGTGGTGGTGGTGGAAGGGCAGGTGGGGGAGGGGCAGGTGGGGGGAGGCAGGTGGTGGGGGAGGGCAGGTGGTGGGGAGGGCAGGTGGTGGGGAGGAGAGGTGGTGGTAGAGGGTTGCGGTGGTGGAGGGTGGTGGTGGTGAAGGGTAGGTGGTGGTGGAGGGTGGGTGGTGGTGAAGGGTAGGTGGTGGTGACGGGGAGGTTGTGGTGGGCAGGTGGTGAAGAAGGTCAGGTGGTGGAGGGGCAAGTGGTGGTGGAGGTAGGTGGTGGTGGAGGCAGGTGGTGGTGGAGGGAGGGTGGTGGTGGAGGTAAGCGGTGGTTAAGGGCAGGTGGTGGTGAAGGGTATGTGGTAGTGGAGGGCAGGTGGTGGTGGAGGGTGGCGGTGAAGGCAGGTCGGTGGAGCGTAGTGGCGGAGGGCAGGTGGGTGGGAGGGTAGGTGGTGGTGAAGGGTGGTGGGAGGGCAGGTGGTGGTGGAGGTGGTGGTGGTGGAGGGTAGGTGGTGGTGAAGGGCAGGTGGTGGTCAAGGGCAGGAGGTGGGTGGTGGTGGAGGGTAGGTGGTGGTGAAGGGCAGGTGGTGGTGGGAGGCAGGTGGTGGTGGAGGGTGGTGGTGGTGAAGGGCAGGTGGGAGCGTAGGTGGTGGAGGTGGGTGGTGGTGGAGGGTAGGTGGTGGTGGAGGTAGGTTGTGGTGAAGGGCAGGTGGTGGTGGAAGGTGGGTGGTGGTGAAGGGCAGGTGGTGGTGGAGGGCAGGTGGTGGAGGGTGGGTGGTGGTGGAGGGTAGGTGGTGGTGGAGGACAGGTGGTGGGAGGGCAGGTGGTGGTCAAGGGCAGGTGGTGGAGGGCAGGTGGTGGAGGACAGGTGGTGGTGGAGGACAGGTGGGTAGGCAGGTGTGCTTTAGATGCATGAAGTATGAAGGTGACGATACAAAAACTTATGCACCTAAATACATACATATATACATACATATTATACATATATACATACATACATACATACATACATATAATGATTTCCCTCGTGTTTGAGTGTAGAAGCTGTTGCAAAATATTAACCACATCATAAGTTAAAAGAGTTGCATGACCCAGTGTCGAATATCCGAAGACGGACAACCTTCCATTTCAACTGGCTAACCACTACCCCGGAACACGATCCACAAATCGATTACACCTAGGTCCCCAATTACTGATGGGTAGACAGAGGCAAAATGGCGTAAAAAACTTGCCAATAGTTTCACCCTGCTCGGGGATCGAACCCGTGTCCGCTCGCTTGCGAGGTGAGCATGCTGACATTACGCTACATACATACGCACATACATACATACATGCATACATACATATATGCATATATACGCACATACATACATCCACAACATACCTAACGTCACTAGGATGACAAAAAAGAGGCCGCAGATTCATGCTCGCGCAGACAAAGGCTATAACAACGCCTCTCCATCCTGGAAATGCCATCCCTCAGTGACCTCCA
This sequence comes from Homarus americanus, assembly GCF_018991925.1. Classification (NCBI taxonomy): domain Eukaryota; kingdom Metazoa; phylum Arthropoda; class Malacostraca; order Decapoda; family Nephropidae; genus Homarus; species Homarus americanus. The sequence continues at coordinate 2,240 of NW_024730430.1, forward strand.
CCACCACCACTAACAGGGATTTGGCAGTGAGCTACTGCAACCATTTATCTCCACCTACCACCAGCAATCCCCGCCCACCTCGTGCAGTCCGCTACTACAACAAATCAACCCATAAGAGCCCACACTGATAGAATAAGAATAGCATCATCCCATCTATTGTCACAATAATAAACAGCTCTGATTTATGTACTGTACAGCCCTGTAAATGTATTGAATGTATATTATTATGTCTAAATCACATTAGTTTGTATATTTTCAGCCATCGGCTGCAACTCTATTAATAAACCGTTTATTATTATTATTTATGTACATAAATATGCACCACTATTATTTGCTGTCACTCTGAATCGAGTATGACTATCATCCAGCTATGATACAATGATATGAGTTATAAGGATATCACCTTCGATGGTGAGTTCTCAGGTGACTAGAGAGGCCGAAAGGATTGGCAGGGTCGTCCACAAATATTGCACGTGTGGAGGCTACATCTATTGCGGGAAGGGCGGTGGCAGCAACTTTCCGGCGTTGGTGCTTGTCTGCCTGGCAGTCGGGGTAACTCGAAATTACTACACATGCTTGTGTGGTGCTCCTCCAAGAGTTACGTTGTGGAGCAGGTGAGGGGCTGATATGGAACTTTTTTTAAGACTATCCTTATACCTCTTCAGTTGCCCGCCAGTGTTACGTTTACTAATCGTTAAGTGACTATAAAGTAGCGCGCTGGAAGTCGACTGTCGTCCATGCTGGCAACATGGCCAGTCGAACGGTTGTTTATGGATAATGGTAGCCTCGATGTTCCACGGTTGGTGTCAGCGAAATACTGGCATTTGTCTTCTTGTCTTCCCAGCGAACCCGGAGGATGGGACGCAGACTACACTGGGGAAAGTTTTCAATGACTTGAGGTGCTTCCTGCATGCGACCCATGTCTCGCTGCTATATAGCAGGAGAGGAGGACTACTGCTTGTTATGACGTGCAACTCAGATAATTTCAGCTCCTCTGAAGCAAAGATACTCGGCAATGAGTTCGAGCTGGTTGAGATGCACATCTAATCCGATATTGAATATCTTCATCGATGTCATGTAGCAGATGGGATGACCCTGAAAGGGTAACATAGAGAGGGCAGTACCGTTAAGCTGGATGATGGTGAGTGGCTGAACCAGGCAGGAGCCAAAAGAGAATTTCAAGTCTTACTACAGTCACCTCGGACAAACGCATCTAAGTATGTTCACAGGACTTCAAGGTCGCGTTCAGTGTGAGCGAAACAGGGTGAAGTTTGTCTGTAGACATTGAAGTTCAGTAATGAAGCTATACGACACTTTTGTTCCTGCCCGAGTCGTCTTAAATTGAGAAGACTTTATCCTGTATGGCCCACCCGCCGGTTAAGTTGGCAAAAGAAAATGGAAAAGAGAGTTGCGCCAGCACACACTGCTTTTCCTTTGCTGGATGGAGAAGAACTCAGACTGGTGGCATTGTGCAGATAATGCTGTCGCAGACCGTGAGCGCCTCACAATGGCGATGAATTTGGTGGCAGCCAAAACAGTTGAGGTCCGCCAGAGGCTCATTGACCGAGTTGAAGGCCTGGTTCGGCCGATGAAACCCATACAGGTCAACGATGGCTGTTTCTGCACTCTTCCTGGTTGGCATGCTGTGCAAGATCATGCCAGGTGCCACGTAATGGTCAACGCCACATTAAAATTCTGGGAGAAGTTCCGCCTGAAGCAGTCTAGTAGACCCTGAGATTAATTATTCACATGTTACAAAACACGAGATCCCTGCAGTTGCTTCAGTCTGACCGGCTTCTTTGTTCTTATAAATATTGATGAGAGAGCATCTTTAAGAGCTGGGCGATTTCCTCCTTTTCCCAAAATATTCATAAGAGAGAGGAGAGACAAAGTGGAGTCCTCCCTTTATCCAACTGGCTGGAATTCACAGACCCCGAGGTTTTATGGTTTTCATCTGTTTGATGGCAGTAGCTACCCTATCCAGGGATGGAGGATAACCTGAGGAAGGTCAGTTCGGTGGTTTCATTTTGCGATTAGTAGTGATCTTCAACGCTGACGGACAGCTTCTTCATCTTTAATTAGAGTCACATTACATACCATGACACTGTACGGTTTTAATATCGTATTATATCCACCGAATACAGTAATGAAGAGACACATTAAGGATTTATTCGAAACCTTCATCATGCTTAGCTTTACTTTGTTGCTATTTTATTTTTTGAGAGACACTTTTACCTGATTTGTATCCATTGTTATTTGGAGAAATAACCATGAACGAGCTCAGGGGATAGGGTGTTTGGAGTGCAAAATATAGTTCCTCAGGGGTGTTATTCATAACAGATCAGTTGTAAGAACTGTTGCAATTGTTTCTGGACAGGAGCAAAATGGCTCACAACCCTATCAACTTTGAGTCAATAACTTCCAAGCAGGCGATAACGTTGCTGTCCAACACTGCTCCCACCGATGGTATTGTTGTTGTTACGACTGTTGTAGGTCTCGGTGTTGTTGCTGTAACTGTTGTAGGTCTGGTGTTGTTGTTGTAACTGTTGTAGGTCTGGTGTTGTTGGGCAACTGTTGTAGGTCTGGTGTTAGTTGTTGTTGCGACTGTTGTAGGTCTTGGTGTTGTTGTTGCAACTGTTGTAGGTCTTGGTGTTGTTGTTGCAACCGTTGTAGGTCTTGGTGTTGTTGTTGTAACCGTTGTAGGTCTTGGCATTGTTGTTGTTGCGACTCGTGGTGTCCGGTGTTGTAACTGTTGTAGGTCTTGGTGTTGTTGTTGTAATCATGTAGGTCTTGGTGTTGTTGTTGTTGTAACTGTTGTAGGTCTGGTATGTTTTGCCAACTGTTGTAGGTCTTGGTGTTATTGTTGTTGTTGTAACTGTTGTAGGTCTCAGGTTGTTGTAACTGTTGTAGGTCTTGGTGTTGTTGTTGTAACTGTTGAGGTCTGGTGTTGTTGTTGCTGTAACTGTTGTAGGTCTTAAAGTGGTTGTTGCAACTGTTGTAAGGTCTTGGTGTTGTTGTTGTAACCGTTGTAGGTAATGGTATGTTGTTGTTGTTGTAACTGTTGTAGGGCAGGGTTGGTTATAAACTGTCACCTGATCAAACACACCAGATTAGGTGACGACACCCGCTGGCCTCAGGTCACACGAGTCATTGTCAGAGCGATCCAATAGGGTGAGTTACTTACGGTGGAAAGTGTATCCATTTTATGTTTGTGTCCGACAGTCAGTTTAGTAACTCCATATATTTACAACACAATTGTGCCTGTGTCGTTAAGTTAACTAATAAAGGTACTGGAGTGGTGTTTAGAAGATTTCACGAATTATACAATATCTCCCAAAGGATAAGATCCCTCATTACATGTAGGTCTCAGTGTTGTTGTATTTGGTCACTATTTATAGTTCCTCACCGATGTTGTTGTTATGGTGGTGGTGCTTTTTTGTTTGTTGATAATTGTGATGTTATTATCAGCTGTTGTTGATGATAGCTTCGGTAGATATTTGCTGTGCTTTGTTAGTCATACTCTTGGTGGCAGTGAAGCCAACTCATGTTGTTGTGTTTTGTTAATCGCATTTTGGTCAGTGAAGAAAAACTGAATCATTTTGAGCAATGCTGTTATCAGACTGTAATCCATTGCAACCATTTTTTTTCTTAGAAATAAATGAAGCAAAAATAAGAAACAATCTTTATTCTTTGAGTTGCTGTTGTAGGAACATCATAATCTGCCCCACTTAACTCACCTCTCACTACTCCCTCAAATTGCTCAGTGAACCATGAGAATCATTCCTGTAGGAGTCTCTCCCAGAATCTCACAGGTTATTGTAGAGAAGAAAACAGTGTTTCGAATATCGTTCCTGAATCTAAAAAACTGATTTTCGCTCTTTGATTTACATTGTACTAATCTCTGACGGTGAGACCGAACAACGAACAATGCACGGAGTCTGTTGGAAGGTATTGGTTTGGTATATCGTATTTATATTTAGTATGGGTGTTGTTTTATCTCAGTAAGGTTACACTAACTGCTCAGTGTAATACTTTCTGTCATACTAAGAGGAAAGTCACCTATTAGTGCAAACTATAATAAAAATCGTATTATGTGTTAGTAAATGTTCCTTGATAATTGAAAACTGCTGTTGCTGTCCTTAACCGTCACTAGATTTATAGCGTGTGAAATTCGTTAGTAGTTATTTGGTCTATTTTGAGTCTTGACCTTATTAAACCAATGAATCTGTAAGGTGATGCCAGTGTGTATCTACCATGACTTTGTTCTACATTAAAGTTGTTAACTGTTGAACATTAAAGAAAGCTCATTGTGAATCCTCCTTTAACTTTCTACAAAAAGGTTATTGAAAATACCAATTAAAAGGAAAACAGCATAAATGCCGCCATTGTTTCTTTCAATTTCACTTTCAAAACTCAACTCCATCCATCTCTGTTATAAAAAACAACACGAGAGAGATAACAACGGATTCACTACTCCACCTCTGAATTAGGTTTCTTGTTATTACTGTGCCAGATGACACAAGAGGGGAACGCTACTGTACATCACTAATACCATCATACGTTTCTTCAGAAACAACTATATCTGTTTAATGAAGATGAAAGAGATATATAATTAAACTTAATAATCATTGATATTTCAATTAATTCGTTGTCAACTTGTAGGAGGTGTCTGTGCTGAGTTGCCGAGTGAGTAGTGTTCACGTCCTATCTTGAGGTTCACACCCAGGGCTACCCCAGTCCCAACACCCATATATGAATGAGAGTACCTAACTCACAGTTAGGGAAATGATGGTGGTCAAGCACAGGTTAGCTAAACTGCCTCTGGTCTACCTCGAAATCAGGCTTAGTTGGAGTGGCAACCACACTGCCTCCAGGATCCGCAGTCACTTTTCACTGTAATTACTTTTAAATAAATTGTCTGTTTTATTTCATGATTGAAATTACTTAGAGTATGAGGTGTATTATGTTGTATGGGGTATGTTATATAGCGAGGTATGCTATTTTGTATGAGTGTATGATATGTCGTACTAAGTATGCTATGTCGCACGAGGTATGTTATGTTGTATGAGGTATGTTATGTTGTATGATATGCGTTATGTTGTATGGGGTATGTTATGTTATGAGGTATGTTATGTTGTGTGTGTTTGTGTGAGTGTGCATACAGGGTGGTGTAATGCTTCTAGTCTGGCAGAAAATAAATGGAAAATAAAAACAAACAAAAAACGAAATTCGAGGTCATAATCACAGCCAACTAAACCGAGCCCCATTGATGATCGACGACGAAGAGATTGAGTACTCTAAACAAGGAAGGCGTTTCGGCCTCATCATTTCTCGGACGGGCATCATTCCCACCGTGAAGGACAGACTAAATATAGAAAGTCGCTGCAGCCAATAAAACATTTAAATTGATGCCTGCGAAGATAAGTTCAACTGCAGCTGCTAATCAGGAGGCCTATGTTGAGTACCCATCGATACACCACTCGTCACACTCGGGAAGACTAGACCACAACAACTACAGAGCTTCAAAACAAGTGTTTGAGGTCAGCCAGGACGCCACCCTACCAGGAAACAGTGGAAACCATCCACCCAAGAAATAAAACAGAGGCCCTCAACTTCAGGCCCATCGCCTAGGGAAGAAGGTTTGGGACAAGCCCTGACGATCCTCACAGCCCAGACCACCCAAGAAGACATCAACGGAGGGAGACCCCACGCCTGGTGGCCCCGAGTCTGCACCACAAACAACCCAACCCATGACCCATCTATGTCCGCCACAGTGATCCACCTTAGATTAAAACTTAGATGATATAAATTCACATTTAACAAGTCACAATCAAGTGAGTCCATAACGTAATACAGTATAAGATGTTAATAAACTTGTAATTGTAAAATCAATCTAGTCATTGTCTACTAAAATAACCATTGTGCAACCTCATTCTAAATCCTAGTTAGCTTAAGACCAACAAACTCTTTAATATGCAAAACAAGGGGTGTCGTCCCCCCTGCTTAAATCATTAAACTTCTTTTCCAACCTTTCCCCGACTATATGTATTCTCATCCCTCATTATCTGGCTGTGCCTTTAACATGCCTTCCATCCTTTCCCCACCTTAACCTAAAAAAAAAAAAAAAAGCTACCTCTCACTTCTAGTTACCGCGCTGGCTAGCCCTATTGGCGAAAAGCAGAACTGCGTACGTCTTCCCCTGCCAGTACACAGCCTCCTCACCATCAAGACTCCTGCAGTGCCTCCTTGTGGCAACACATGGTAACTGGGTGCCTTGTGGGCCCAAGCTAGACCAGCAGGGGATCTCGGAGTAGACATGGGCCCAAGTGGGACAGTGCATTGGCCCACTGGCATGTGGACACGTCGGGTGCCCTACCAACCACTGCCCGCGCTGCCTTGTTGATTAACCATGTTATGTATAAGGCTACAGGAGTAAACCCCGAACGAAAAATCTGCAGTGAAGCTCCACATCAGTCATACAGAGCTCCAACAAGACCCCAACGGCAGTATAGGTGGAAGAGGTGACCACCTTGGAAACCCAACGACTACAGCAGCGGACGAAGGTAATGCCTCGTGGACAGGCTACTAAGGAGAAACAAAACAAACTTGGCTATCAGGAGTCCACTGCAACTCTCCCTCTCCCCAGTCGTTGCGACGCTTGCACCACTGGACCAGAAAAAGGAAGAGCCAAGATGTGTGGTTGCAGGCTGTGCCCCTGTCTCACCACATAAATCATCTCTCGAGCAGCCATCATCCAGCTCATTATACTTCTCATCATCATCCAAACCCCTATACCCCCAAAAGTGCTCTGGCAATGGACGAGTGGCGATGGGGACAGGAAGAGATGACTGCCTGCAGTCTCCAGTCACAAATCTGCACATGGGCGGCACAGATCAGATGGTTGTTCATGCACTGGGATCAAGGCAGCAGTGCAACTCGGTCTTGTCTGTGCGACTGAGCACCTTTTCGAGGAGCACACTCTGCTCACCCCAGATGGGGAGGAGGCGAGAAAAGGTGCCCTACAATAAACATAGCCTGCCTAAAACCCAACCTGACTGGGCAACCGCACCCAGTAAGGTCATCCTAATGCGGTCGAAAACACAATCAAAATCACAGATCCAAACAAAAACAAACCATACAACCTCTTATGGTCGTTGCATGAAATGTTAGGACCCTACTGGATACTGGCACAAATGAGCATCCTGAAAGAAGAACCGCCCTTGTGGCAAAAGAGCTGGCTAGGTATAACATCGACATAGCAACCATAAATGAGTTGTGGCCCCCAGACGAGGGTCGACTCAAAGGACAGGAGTCTGGAAGGGTAAGCCTGCTGCAGAGAGAAATCGCATTTATGGAGTTGGCTTTGCCATCCGCCAATTTATCTTACACAGGCTAACTGAAATGCCTGTTGGGATCAACGAGTGCCTTATGACGCTCTGAGTCCCACTGGATGGGACTCACGTCATGCAGTTTTCATCACTGCATATGCCCGAACACTGGATGCAGAGGATGACATCAAGGAGGCCTTTTACGCCGTCCTTGACAGAGTGCAAACCTCTATCCCTAGAAAATATAAGTTTGTGCTCCTTGGTGACTTCAATGCCAGAGTTGGCAGAGATGCTGACGTTTGGCAGGGAATCATGAGGAGAAATTGACTAAGCAAGTGTAATCCCAAAGGCCTACTCCTCCTCACCAAGTGTGCTGCACACAACTTCACTATCACCAATACCATGTTTTGGCAGAACGACAAGTTCAAGGGTTCAAGGTAACACGCACGATCAAAACACTGGTATTTCATCGACTACATCATTGTCAGAGAAAGCTATCACCAAGATGTCCTCATCACCAGAGCAATGTGTGACTCAGGCCACTACAACACTGATTATCGGCTCGTTAGAAACAAGTTCTCACTTCACGGCGCCCCAAAACAGCGAAGGAAACAAGCCTCCATAAGAGGTTTAACACTGAGCGTCTGGATGATCCAGCAGTAGCAAATGCATTCAGAGAGCAACTCCAACATGGGCTAATAATCAACCTGACAACCAACAACGCAATTTCCAATGCTGAGTGAGGTATTCTTGATACTTTGAGGATAAAATCCTGTAGAGAGACCCTCGGCCAGATCGAAAGAATACACGAGGACTGGTTTAATGAAAATGACCCGGAAATCAATGTACTCGTCGAAGATAAATGTGCTGCTTTAACTGATTGGCAGAACAACCCTCAATCTCAGACTAAAGCTGATACCTTCAAAAAGAAGAAAGCAGCATCTCAGTGCAAACTAAACAATGACAGGTTTAAAAATAATGCATGTAAAATGTAAAAACTTGCAGATCAGCACATGATGCGCGAATTTTTTATTTTCACTAAAAGATTTTATGGGCCAATCTCTCATGGCACAGGCCCCTCTGCTCATCTGGCGGCAATTTCCTAATTAAAGACGAAGAAGACATCTGCCAGCACTGGAAAGAGCACTACTATTCACTGCTCAACATGATACTTGCTGCCCGCCAAATACAGGAAAAGTGCAGAGAACAACATCGTGACCTGTACAAGGCCTTCATTGACCTACCAAAGGCCATCGACTCAATCAACAGGGAAGCCCTCTGGCGGACCCTCAGCCTTTTGGCTGCCCACCAAAATTCATCGTCATTGTAAGGCAACTCCACGATGGCATGAACAGCAGTGTCCTGCTCAATGGCACCCAGTCTGAGTTCTTCCTCATCCAAATGGGGGTAAAACAAGGATGACTACTGGCGCCAACTCTCTTTTCCATTTTCTTGGCTGCCGTCCTTACTCGTGCCAATGCCAGTTTAGCCAAAAGGGTGGTCATCGAGTACTGGATGAAGGATCTTTTCAATATAAGACGACTCCAGGCAGGAACAAAGGTGTCGGCGGATTCCATTACTAAACTTCAGTATGCATAAGACCTCACCCTGGTCGTTCACACTGAATGCGACGTACAGGAGATCCTGAACATCTATACAGATGCTATGCACGCTTTGGCCTTGAGGTGAATGTATGTAAGACTCATATTGTCTTTTAGCCTGCCCCTGATTCAGCCACACCTCCAACATCCACCCAGCTTCACGGTACTACCCTCTCTAATGTTACCCACTTTCGGTATCTCGGCTCCAACCTGTCCACCACCGCTGACATCGACTAAGAGATTCAACATCGGAACCGATGTGCATCTCAAGCCTTTGACAGACTCCGTACCAGTGTCTTCAGCTGTAGGGAGCTGAAATTATCTACAATGTTGCAAGTATACAGCGAGCAGTGGTTCTCCCCACCCTGCTATAGGCAGCGAGACATGGGTCACATATAGGAGGCACCTCAAGACACTTGAAAACTTTCACTAATGTAGTGTTCGTTCCATCCTACGAGTTCGCTGGGAAGACAAGAGAACGAATGCCAGTATTCTCGCTGACACCAACTGTAGGAGCATCGAAGAAACTATTATCCATGAAAAACTACGTTGGACTGACCATGTTACCCGCATGGACGACAGTAGACTGCCACAGAAGCTACCTTACAGTCACCTAACGAATAGTAAACGTAACACTGATGGGTAACTGAAAAGGTATAAGAATAGTCTTAAGACAAACCTGAAAAAAGTGCCAACTCGACCCCCTCACCTGGGAGACAATTACTCCACACCGCAATGCTTGGAGGAGCACCACACAAGAAGGTGTCAATACGTTCGAGTTAGCCCGACTGCAAACCGAGGCAGACAAGCGCCAACGCCCGAAAGACGTTGTCTCCACCCTTCCTGCACTAGATGGAGCCATCCACATTTTCTTTTTTGTTATTGGGCAACCCCCTTACATCCTTGTGTAAGGTGAAGCGCAGAAGCGTTTACAGCGCCCAACAGGGAAGCATGCTAAGTTCATGCTTGCCTTATGTCTCATGTGTTAAGGGCGTAGAAGCATGAAGACTCAAGGGTGTAGAAGCCTGAAGAGTCAATGGTTTATGTCTAAGCAAGTTATTGGAAGCTCCAACAACTTGTCCCTGAATACGAATCCGCAACTTTCGATTTACAGCAGGCACCTACTTTGCTGCTAGGTGAAGAGGGACCAAGGGGACTAGGAAGAGTGTCCAAACAACATCCGCCGGCCCGGGAATCGAACCCATGACACCTTGCTTGTTAGGCAAGAGCTGTACCGCTCTACCACAAGCGCCCCCAGCCATCCACATGTGCAATGAACTTGCCGGTCGTTCACTCGAAGTCAGTGAGTAGCATGTGCAAAGACCTTGCCGGGGTTCACCCGAGGTCAGTGAAGGAACTATGATGATGACTTGCAGTTTAGGGTTGACAAATGTTTTTTTTTCCACGAAATATTAAATTTTTTTTTTTATTGTTATATGTCTATAAATGTAAGTAATTGAACAGTAGACCTCACTGTGTGAAGCTTGGTACAGGTGTGAGAAGTTACCTTGTGTGCCTTAGTTATCTCGGTACCTCGACCCAATAAACGTGGACTGTATAATTATGTACCAACCTGTATAGAGGAAAACAAGTGATCGTGGGCCCTTCGTGCCCGGTGGCGAGTCCGGTGGTACAGTTTACCGAGGTTGTTATAATCATGGTCCTGGTTGTTATAATCATGATCGTGGTTGTTATAATCATGGTCGTGGTTTGTTATAATGATGGTCGTGGTTGTTATAATGATGGTCGTGGTTGTTATATTCATGGTCGTGGTTGTTATAATCATAGTTGTGGTTGTTATAATCATGGTCGTGGTTGTTATAATCATGGTCGGTCGTGGTTATTATAATCATTGTTATAATCGGTCGGTTGTTATAATCATAGTCGTGGTTGTTATAATCATGGTCGGGTTGTTATAATCCATGGTCGTGGTTATTATAATCATGGTCGGTTATAAATAACCGGTCGGGTTATTATAATCATGGTGTTATAATCATGGTCGTGGTTGTTATAATCATGGTCGTGGTTATTATAATCATGGTCGTGGTTGTTATAATCATGGTCGGGTTGGTTATAATCATAGTCGTGGTTGTTATAATCATGGTCGTGGTTGTTATAATCATGGTCGCGGTTGTTATAATCATGGTCGTGGTTGTTATAATCATAGTCGTGGTTGTTATAATCATGGTCGTGGTTGTTATAATCAAGGTCGTGGTTATTATAATCATGGTCGTGGTTGTTATAATCATGGTCCTGGTTATTAGGTACTGTAAGTATCTAATATACTATAAGAAGGAATAGAATAAAGGTTAGAATAATTAGTTAAAGAAATATTCGCCATAAGGAGAGGTTAAAATCATAAAAACAATTATTATGAAATACCGATGATCATTCCGAGATAAATTATATTATGAAGAGAAGTGACCTTGATTCTGGTTAGATTAATTGCCATCTGCTTAAGTCATCACCTGTGTTAAGTCATCATAGTCATCATCTACGTTAGTCAGTTTTAGGCCCATCTCACATGACTGACCGACCATCGATGTTCTTTCCGCGCGAGGGTGTTAGTTTTCAATGCGTCTTATTATTTACGCTGGTGGATGTAAGACCTCCTACCCTCACTGACGCAGGTATGGTCAATTTGGTGTTATTCTTGTTTATAAATGCCTTCTAATCTATCTCAAGTCTATCCGTCCTGTCTATTGCCATCCCAACTGTCTGTTCGTCTGCGTGGTGTTTGACTGTAAGCCCGTCTGTACTCCTTGTGTCGTCAAATCTGTCTGTCTTATCCGTTGTTGGCCTGTGTCTGCCTGTTTGTTTAATGTGAACCAGTCAGTCAGCTGTCAACCTGTCTGTCTGTCTGTCTGTCTATCATGTTAGTTGCCATATTGTCTATTAGTGCATGTATGAATCTGTCTATTCTTGTCAACCTTCTGTCTGTTTCACTGTCTAGTTTCACCCTGTGTAGTCATGTATGAATCTGTCTATTCTTGTCAACCTTCTGTCTGTTTCACTGTCTAGTTTCACCCTGTGTAGTCATGTCTGTCTGTCTGTCCGTATGTATGTGTCTGTTATCTTTGTCTTTCATAAGTCTGTCTATCTGTCTGTCTTTCTGTGTGTCCTTGAATTTGTCTGTATTATGTCTTTTATTTGTCGGCTTCTCTCTCTCTCTCTCCATTTTTATCCGTATTATCTCTATCTTTATTTATATATCTCTCTCTCCATTACACTACTCATCATATTTAGCACTTTTTCTTCCTTATGTTACGAGTTGGGGATTTAGAAACTGGTTTAGAATATAGTTAAAAGTCTACCCAGATCCCAACAGGCAACAACAATAAAAAACTAAACAAACAAAGACAATCGGACTATAAAAGGGTAGACAAAGGATGCGAGTTTTTGTTGTGTATAATAAAGTACAATAAATTCCTCAACAAAATATCCAGCTTTCTATAATTTACCCTTAACCATACTTAACTTAAACATACGCAACATTGGCTTAACAGTATATACATATTTATACAATATACAACAATCTGAAGCAAGTGGAGGTGGGAGGTAATATAGGGTTACAATACTCAAGTGCGGTGCTGAAGTGTCTGACGAGTAGGGCTGAGCATTGAAGAAGATGGTAGGTAGTCACTGTGCCGTAGGTTTCCAGGATAGGTAATCCAAGTGTGGTCACTTCCCAGAGTGAACTGCACTCTCCTCGATCCGGAGCTGATGAGGAAGAGTTGGAGGAGGTGACGCAACAACCAGGATATAGAGAAAGGAAACCCAGAGTGGTGACTAAGACTAGTCATACTCGGGTTTCGTCCCTAGATGGCATTGCTCGGTAGTGCTGGGTAGGTAGATCATGACAATAGATGGCGTGGTTCGTAGTGCTGGGTAGGTAGATCATGACAATTGATGGCGTGGTTCGTAACACTTATTAAATAGGTGATTTTAATATGGTATTCTGGGAACTTTAAAAAACACATCCCTCCATTCACACCTCCACCTCTCACTATCCCTCTCTCCCATCTCCTTTCCTCGCTCGCCTCTTTAGGGTAATAATGTTTCTTCTCCTTCTCTTCTCCCTTTCTATCTTCTCCATGCATTCCTGTTCTTATCTTTTTATCTCTTCTCCTTTTCCATGTACTGTACAGTCAGCCAAAGGAATAAGTATACAGTACACTGTAGCCTCGTAAGGTCCGAAAATGCTCTGGTAACGTTGAAACTGCGCATCCAGACGCATGATGAAACTCAGCTCCCCCCCACCTGTTATCTCTAACTATTCTCTGTTTCCTCTTCTTTTTTTCTTCCATTTACTCATCTTCCATCCTATACTAATCCAAACAACATTAAAAAAAAAAGTAGGCTAAGAGAAAAAGTGGGGGGAGGAGGTGGGAGCCGTACGATAACTGCAAACGTCTGGCCGGCAGACAGCGTACAGGACATCTTTTGCCAGCGTAAATAAAATCGTTAATTAATGCCTTCCTAAAGAAACCATCGACATGTGACCAGGTTTTTTCCACTCTACGATTTTTTTGCGATTTTTCCACCAAGTTTGATGAAAAACGATTGTGTCGTTTCGGCTGCCCAGAACAGATACACGCACAGCTAGTCCTATAGTATATTAGATACAGTGTGACGTGATACAGTGAAGGTGGCACCCAGCCCCCGCCATTAAGGTTGAGATCAGACGTCAGACACTGAGGTACCACGCCAACGTTCTGCCCTCTGCTGCCTGCCTACCTACCTACCTCTTACAAATGGGACTATAGAGGTTAACTTACCTCGCATCATAAGAGGTTTGTGCCTCCCAGCCACCGTTCACCACCTGTGTGCCACACACCACACACTAAGGATAACCAAACTAACTTATACAGTATTTCGCGGATTGTGAAACAGAATGTTATACTTAGTGGCTTCACATCAGTGTCAATGAGCTATGACCATGTGTAAAGTGGTAGTTGTGGGTGTAGTGTAGTAATCACTGTGACAGCTCTTGGCATCCACAGTTCCCTGGTGCCCGCGACGCTTAAATTTTTTAGTTTAACAAATTTATTGACAAAGCTTGTAGTGCAGTTTGCCTATTCTGAGTAAATCAGTCAGGTCTTGACACTGAGGGTGGTATCACTTCTCACTGCCACGCAGGACAGAGGTTCATACACAAAGAAATACATCATATTCATTAACAGCTATATATATATATATATATATATATATATATATATATATATATATATATATATATATATATATATATATATATATATATATATATATATATATATATATATATATATATAGAGGTTAGATTCATGTGGGTAATGTCACTGTTCACTGTCATGCAGGACAGCGGTTCGTACACAAAGAAATGCATCATATTCAGTGACAGTATATATAGCGAAGCCTACTCCCAGG
>NW_024730431.1:0-12446 GCF_018991925.1 Homarus americanus
GGCAAATTCAAATAAATTGGTTAATGACAGTATAGCCTTGCCTAACCTAAATGACAAATCACTTCTCTTAAATTACTCATTTAGCCTAGACCCTGGTGTTTTCCTTTCAATGTTGGGAACATTTGGTCTGAATTGTCTTCAAGTTCATACAAAAAACAACAATTTAAAACCTGAAAATATATCGGATTAGCCGTAAATTTTCTTAAATTAATACTCTACCTATGATAATGTTCAAGGAAAGTCTGGAACTAGGCCTAAGGTAGCTGTTAGACAAAGTGTCTCACTGACGGCCTGACGCTCACCAAAAACCATGTACACATTCTCTAACCTAACATACCATAACATAACATAACATAACCAAACCAAACCTATCTAACCTATACCCTATTAGTATAATTTCTTATTTAAATAATCCTCATGTTCTAACTAAATTAAGTGGGCCCCATGTTTAAACATTTATTTGCCTAAGACTGAAAAAGCAGTTATATAGGCACCTATTAATCAAGTTAATTGCAATCCATATTTTACACCTAATATCATTTAATTTTGGCTAGCCTATGGAAATTTATAGCCTTTCATGTTATCATAAGCCATACACATAAGAAAATAGGCTAAGACTATTGGTTGAATATTAGAAAAACAAGGCGAAGTCTTGGCAGGAATGTTCACTTGACCTCATATTTGGCTTTCATTACTGAGGGATATTTACGGCTATACAACATTAATAAGTTCTATCTGCAAGTTTACTCAGTCATAAAACATATTTTTACCCTAAGTGTGAACAATACAAACCTTCTATTTTGGTAAGAAATACTTTATAATGTGTAAGAAGACAAAAGATGCGTCTCTTCCAAACTGCGACAAACACAAACACTCAAGCCTCTTATTATACAACAAAAAAGTTACGAAAAAGACAAAGTGAAATATTGTATTTCAGTATGTTGATGTACAAAACATTTTCTTCATTATTCTATGATAAAACAAGTCTAACAAGCATTATTACAACATATATTATTATTATTTTCTATACAATCGGGAATTAGTCACTACTACATCCGGGTTGAGTGTGTTACACAACCTCGGGAGCTGGTGTAAGTTACTTGCGTTAACTTACGGAGTTCGATGTCAAATATTGGTTTTGAGTATACCATCTGTGTTTTGAGTATGCCATCTGTGTTTTGAGTATACCGATCTGAGACTGTAAGTCCAGTTACGGGGTAAACAAAGACATACAGTCTCATAAATGTTTTTGAGTATCCGGCCCCTGATGGCGAAGGATGGACTAGTCTGGTACGTCATATGAGAGGTCAGTGGCAGGACTCAGCTGGTTGATCCAGTGAGCCTCTGGGTGGACACACTCAAATAACTGTATATGATGCTCGCCGCGAAAATGGGAGCGACTCTATTACCTCAAAAGTTTCCATGATAGAGAGACACTCGGAACAACATATGACACCAAAATACTTTATACTGGACGATCCAGTAAGGTAGAAAATAAGGTTCCAGGAAGATCGATGGTAGAGTGTCAGGATTTTAGGAAGATCGATGGTCCAGTAGAGTAAGTTTAGGTTTCAGAGAAGACCATTATAACATTCTTACAGGGTTGATATGAAGGTTAAAGAAGGCGTAGGAAAGGCTCCAGAAATGTAATGGTTTATTTTCAGGATGATATAAGACAAAACTACATAAAATAGATGGTAAGAAACCATGAGTGTCAAGTGTAGAAATTTCCAGTATCAGGTATAGGACCTGGACCTGCTACTGACCAGGTCTTCAGGAGAGGCTATGATAAGCCATCAGAAAGTGGGAGAGAACTTCCAGTAGGGATGATGGTCGTGTATCAGGAGTAATGGTGTCAAGACTTCAAGAGTGTTGCCTATAAGGGTTTAGAAAGTTAATTGTCAGAAATTCTTTTTATTAATGGTAAATTAATGAAGGAGTCTAACTGTAGTCTATGATTTGTTGCTAGGAAGACTACAGCTGAGTTACAAGAGTCAATGGCGAGACTATTATGGTAGATGATAAGAATCCTATGAGTGACCGATATTGAATTTCTTTTGTTTCATTGGGATTATGTGGTTCTAAAAATAAGAAACAAAATACCGAAATTAATCGATTCATTCGAGTCAGGATATTTATGTGAAGATTTTAAGCTAAGAATATAGTTAAAAAAATTCCCTGAAAAAATGGATTATTAATATTCTGGATTAGATTAATTTATCCCTTTCCCAAAAACAACACTGGATAAATAATTAGCCAGAGTAAGAGTTCTAATAGGGAGGGAGACCAGACATTACCAGGTAGAGAGATTAATGAAGGAGAGGAATTGATGCTGTTATTCTTGGTAGGTTAGGTCTGGTTTGGTTGGAACAAGTTGGGACCGGTTGAATTGTGAATTGCTGTTAATGCGAGGTAGTGAGGGAGAGTTTTACGTTGCTGTTAATGCGGTAGTGAGGAGGTTGTGTAGTTACTGTTAATGCGAATGATGAGGAGGAGTTATGGTGCTGTTAAACCGGAAGTAGTGAAGTTAAGCGCTGTCTGTATGGGAAGTAGTCAGGGAGGTTATGGTGCTGTTAATGCGAGTAGTAAAGGAGGTTATGGTGCTGTTAATGCGAGTAGTAAAGGAGATTATGGTGCTGTTAATGCAAGTAGTCAGGGAGGTTATGGTGCTGTTAATGCGAGTAGTAAAGGAGGTTATGGTGCTGTTAATGTGAGTAGTGAGGGAGGTTATGGTGATGTTAATGTGAGTAATGAAGGAGGTTATGATGCTGTTAATGCGGGTACTGAGGGAGGTTATGGTGCTGTTAATGCGAGTAGTAAAGGAGGTTATGGTGCTGTTAATGCAAGTAGTCAGGGAGGTTATGGTGCTGATAATGCAAGTAGTCAGGGAGGTTATGGTGCTGTTAATGCGAGTAGTAAAGGAGGTTATGGTGCTGTTAATGTGAGTAGTGAGGGAGGTTATGGTGCTGTTAATGTGAGTAATGAAGGAGGTTCTGATGCTGTTAATGCGGGTACTGAGGGAGGTTATGGTGCTGTTAATGCAGTATAATAGAGAGTTATGGTACTGACATTAATGCAAAATGATAGAGAGAGTTATGAATTGCTGTTAATGCAGGTACTGAGGGAGGTTATGAATTGTATTAATGCAGGAGTAAGTAAAGGAGGTTATGGTGCTGTTAATGCTTGGAGTTGTGAGGAGGTTATAGTGCTGTAATGTAGATGTGAAGGAGTTATGGTGCCGTTAATGCGAGTAGTGAAGGAGGTTATGGTGCTGTTAATGCGAGTAGTGAAGGAGGTTATGGTGCTGTTAATGCGGGTACTGAGGGAGGTTATGGTGGTGTTAAGCGAGTTGTCAGGGAGGTTATGGTGCTGTTAATGTGAGAAGTGAAAGGAGGTTATGGTGCTGTTAAACGAGTTGTGAGGGAAGTTATGGTGCTGTTAATGCGAGTAGTGAGGGAAGTTATGGTGCTGTTAATGCGAGTAGTGAAGGAGGTTATGGTGCTGTTAATGCGGGTACTGAGGGAGGTTATGGTGCTGTTAAGCGAGTTGTCAGGGAGGTTATGGTGCTGTTAATGTGAGAAGTGAATGGAGGTTATGGTGCTGTTAAGCGAGTTGTCATGGAGGTTATGGTGCTGTTAATGCGATAGTGAGGTTAGGTTATAGTATTGTAAATGCGAGTAATACTGAGAAAGATTTTAAAAGTTAAAGAATATGAGTACCTGACAGTAGAAATTATAGCAGATTATAGCTTTCCAAAGGAGAGATAAGACGCCGATTAATTTCTAAAAAAAAGAATGAAAACAAACCATATTTAAGACTGCATATATCAGGGTTCTATAATGGGTCGATATATGAGACGACGGAGGGTTGGAATATATTATACAGAAATTATTATAGACGTTGAGTTATAGGTAAGGGAAGAAAAAGGTGGTTGAGAAGAGGAAAAATATGAGGAAAGAAAGAAAAAAAAGTCGATGTAAAGTTAATAGTAAATAAAACAGTAAGAGTTATGCAGAGAGAGAGAGAGAGAGAGAGAGAGAGAGAGAGAGAGAGAGAGAGAGAGAGAGAGAGAGAGAGAGAGAGAGAGAGAGAGAGAGAGAGAGAGAGAGAGAGAGAGAGAGAGAGAGAGAGAGAGAGAGAGAGAGAGAGAGAGAGAGAGAGAAACGATTAAGAAAGGTAACACAGACAGAATTGGAGAGATGGGTGGAGGGTGAAACCTTAATAATGGGGCGTCTTTAACCAGGTCTTACCGTGATCATAGGTAAACCAACATGAAATCGTACACACAAAAGCTTTTATCGCCTGTCTTAACATTCATGTATCTACTTAACTACACTGTTATTTGGCCTTTCTTACCATCTACTACCAATACTTATCTCCAGCTGAAGCGTAAATAGGAGTAAATCTTTTCTGAACTACTAAAGCCAAATTATCGGTTCTGTGGTTGTATGTAAATTAGACAATGAATTTACAGACGGGTGGGTTTAACTCCACTATCTCTTGGTCTCTTTTATTGGTAATAGTGATTTAATTTCATGCTTATCAAAGTTCATATTCGGATTTATTGACCGGGCAATTTGGACGAGGGAGATGTATGAACGTCAGGAGGGTGTCAGGAACGTCAGCGGGGTGTTAGGAACGTCAGCGGGGTGTCAGAAACGTCAGTGGAGTGTCAGGAATGTCAGCGGGGTGTCAGGAATGTCAGCGGGATGTCAGGAATGTCAGTGGAGTATCAGGAACGTCATTGGAGTGTCAGGATTGTTAACTGGATATCAGGAACGCCAGCAGGATATCGGGAACGTCAGCGGGGTGTCAGGAACGTCAGCAGGGTGTCAAGAAAGTCAGTTGGGTGTCAGGATAAATGATCTAAATAACAGTGCCAGCTAGTCTTCCTCTCTCCCTAGTGCCAACCGCGTGTACAGGGGTGCCAGTATTCTCCACCCCTCCCCTCCCCTCCCCTCCCCCAGTAGACAGTATTACCAACATCTGACTCAGGACGTCCTTGTAACAGTAGTACCAACCTAAACTGTTATAATGGTACCAACATTAACCCACAGTCTAGTGTTAGAGTGAGGCGAATTTTCCTCGCTCGAAACACTAGTACCAATACGCATGTTCCAAAGCCCAGTGATGCCAAATGCTATAGACTTCACTTGACTCTTAGATGTAGTGATACCAAATCTCCTCCACCCCCCCCCCCTCCAGAATGTGTGTAGATTTGGCGAAAATATTCTAATAGGATGATAAAGACCTACATTTATATGTACTCTTATGTTCATCACTTAGATAATATGCTGTTATTACTATTGTTATTATCTTTATTACCATTGTTATTACTATTGTTTTTATTATGAGATAGAATAATAAAAGAGGTACAGGTAATCTTCACCATTCAGATTGATGACGTAGAGGAGTTAACAATAATTGTGTCAGAATTAGTAGGGCGGGGAGCAACAACGGCATCCTGACCAACACTTATCTCACCTTCAGTAGGGCGGGGTGCAACAACGGCATCCTGACCAACACTTATCTCACCTTCATATCTGGAAAAAGGTTACATACACACACACACGCACCTCGACGCTTCACGGGCATAGAAACAAAAGATAGTGGTAAAGAAAATCGTTCAAGGGAATCGGAGTTAGTTGAGCCTAATGAATAATCCATTAGAAAATATCCTTACCTGGCGTTACCTGTAGATGGAAGAGCCTACAACATGTTCTCTTTGTTTTGGGGAGTAAATTAAACGTCTTAAATCCCTTTCTGTACTATTTAAACTCCTTCTATAATCCCCAGATTAAGGTACACGATACAGAATACCTAAATAGTAATCCCGCGGGGGCCGTCAACACCACTCACATGCCACTTGGAAGGAAATCGACGTAAAAGGGGACAGGTTTTTGTGTTGACTTGATAAACTATGTAGCTGTAAAGTTTACCATTGATATCTTATGGTGGTGGGGAGTAGGAGTGGGGAAGGAGAGGCACGGGAGAGAGGGACAGGGGGAGGAGAGGGGAGGGTGGAAGGTGAGGGGGAGATGATGTTGATATATCTAAGTTGTATCATTTTATCTTCGATTCTTAATTAAGGTGGAACAATATAAAGGTTACTCGTATCAAGACGTAAAGATGAGTCACTGTGCTTTCTGATTGATTTTGCCGCTTGCAGCGGCTACTTTATTGTGCACCCCACACTCATCCTGTGAGCGGTAGCGCAAAAGGATTACAGAGTAGGGTTTACAAAGGGTCATAATAATTAACCCCCGTTGTCAGGATATTATGGCACTGAAAGTTACACAGTATTTCATTTACATTATTTGTTTAGTTCTATACATAAGGGTAACTTATTCACAAATGCGTGAGAACAGGCGTGTGAGGCAGTATGTCTGGCCTCACACTTTGTTATTCACATTTACGTGGGAGGTATTCAAGCACATTGCGTATTTGGTTCTGTACATGAGAATTGATATAGTTACTAAGTGCAAAAAAGTGGATACAATCTTAATATGTCGGCTATCTTGCCATTAGAGATGAAGTGTTGTGCCATTTCACACACAGTGTGCTTGGACCTGTCCCTAAAAGGTTCTATCTTCACACAGTCGAGGACGTAGTGTTCAAGTGTGTGGCCATATGTATGGCCACACACTTTACATTTAGTTTTGTTTACATCTGCTTGAGGAACATACTGCCAAAGTACTTATATCCTAACCTTAATCTAGCGGTTACAACATCTTGTAATCTAGTGATCTTGTTACTTGCTCCATATACATGTTTCACTTGATACATCTCATCATGGTAACCTATGGATCGACTATTGCCTGTTTGCACTTGTCTACTTGCGTCAAACTCATCAATAAGTTCTTTCCTAATTACAGTTTTAAGGGTTCTTTTTGACAGACCCAAATTGTATTCAACGGTGTCTTTGTTAGACGCGAGTTTGGCGAGGGCATCAACTCTGTCATGTTTTATGAGGCCTATGTGAGAGGGGATCCACAACAGTTTGACCCTGACACCCCGGTCAACAAGGCACGCATATTTGTGTCTGGCTTCAGAGACAAGAGCGTGACAACCTGAGTCGAGGGTACCAAGGGCAAGTAGTGAGGATAGAGAGTCAGTGATGATGAGACTGTCAGTAACAGTGGTTTCAGTGAATTTAATAGCTGTGAATATGGTAACTAATTCAGTTTGTAGAGTGGATGCCCAGTTGTTAATTCTAACTCCTTTCTCAATTATATTACCGGCAGGTTGAGTCACAACAATAGCACTTCCAGCCCTCCCACAGGCGGTGTTTAGAGATCCATCAGTGTAGATGGTCTGTGTGATATTATCATCAGTCTGTAGAGTGTGTATGTGTTCAAGAGCTCTCAATTTGGCAGTGTGTTGGAGATAAATGCTTTGTATAATTAATTTTTTAGGCGGATACGTCGGTATTGTGATATCAAAAGGAACTGTCCGCCAGGGTGGCAGGAAGCGCTGTTGTGTCTCAACTTTGTACAGGTGGTCTAGTCCAAACATCTTCATATGTGTAGCTGTAGTTTGGATCCATTTAGACTCAGTAGTCCCAAGGTTCATACATTCTATCAATTTTAAGGAAACAATGTTATCAGGATCACCACGCAGAAGCCTCAGGGCTATCATGAGGTTGACTTCAATTATTCTATCTTTAACACCGGGTATACCTAGTTCTTTCCTCATATTAAGTACTTTAGTGCTCATGGGACATCCTAGGATAATTCTGAGGGCTTTATTTTGCATTTTCTCGAGCTTGTCAACGCCTTTCCCGTCACGAATGACCAGGGCTGGTGCGTGGTAATCTATCAGAGATCTTATATAGCCAAGGTACATTGTTTTAACAATTCTAATATTAGCACCATAGTGCGGGCTGTACCCCGCTACACTTCTAAGAGGTCTCAGTCTGTCAGTACATTGGCGGGTTAGCTGTTGTATGGCAGGTAGGGTACAAGGGACGGAAACACCAAGATATTTAAAAGAAGAAACATAGTCAATAGTGTTGTTACCTATCTTGAACTTGGCGGGGCCGCGTTTGCGGTTACCAGCTTGTTTGTTGAACACCTTAGTTTTGTCAGTGGAGATAATAAGACCGAGGTGTCTCACAGGCTGCGTATACATGGTTCAGGGTGGTTTGCATTTCACGATGAGTTTTAGTATGTATAAGAATATCATCAGCATAGCTGATTGAGATATTGCTGGGGTTGTCTGGTATTAAATTTAAGAATGCATTCATAAGAACATTGAACAAAGTGGGGCTAAGTACTCCACCTTGAGGGGTACCAAGTTGCATATCTTTAACTTCACTTTTGTAACCCTGAAACAGTGCAGCAGCCCCTCTGTTGGTTAGGTAATCACTTATCCAGTGTAACAGCCTACCTCCTATGTCCATTTTGGCTAGTTCGTACAATATCAGTTGCCTATTGGCATTATCAAATGCAGCTTTTAGGTCAAGAAATGTGGTGTATCTGTGCCTTTCATCACCATGCACAGTTAGGAATGTGGTGATGCAATTATGTACACCTTTACCATGGGTGAAGCCATTTATGTTAGGAGACATGTGTTCTCTGATTCTATATAAGAGTCTGCCAAGAACCATCCTCTCAAAGGTTTTACACAGGCAGCTGGTTAGTGATATGGGACGAAAAGCATCAGGCTGTCCTGGTTTCGGTATTGGTACAACAATGTGGGTAGTTGGCCCTCGGCATGACTCATATTGTAAAATATCAATAATGGATTGCCCGGCACACGCCTTAGTAGTCTAACGATGTTGTAGGTGACTCCGTCCTCTCCAGGGGAAGTAAACCTACCCGTGACGAGGGTGGCGTCAAGCTCCCACTCATTATATGGAACATCACACTCATCGTGCTGTTTGCCCAGCATAAAGCTAATAAGATTACTTCTCTCTACAGACTTTGCATCAAGGAGTCCCCGAGTCCCAGCTGGTAACATGTCATAGCTCGACACATGAGCCCACTTTGTTATTAGCTCATTCGACTTTTGCAGAGGGTTTGGATGGGAGACGTGTCTACTGCTTTTACCTCTGATTGTGTTTATGTCTTTCCATGCTTTGCTGAGGGATGTGTTTTGGTTCAGACTGTTGACATATGTCTCCCATGCATTTTGTCTGAGTTCGTTTACACGTTCCCTGACAGCAGCAAGGGAAGCTTGATACAATATTACCATTTGAGGTGTTCTAATTTGTTTGTAGCACTTACCCAACCTCCTGACCCTCGCCATGAGTTTTTTTCAGCTGAGGGTCATTATAGCACTGCTGTTGCCTGTTCCCATTATGCTGACCACGTTTTCTCCTTTTTTTGGTGGAGGCATTGTTGGTGAAGTATGTATAAGTCCTATCTATCAGATCGTCATGGAAACTTTGGTAGTTGTCAGGTTAGTAGTCCTTGTACCAGTCATGGATGAAGTCTATGAACTGGCTTTCATGTTCTTGCTTGACTGTGATTCTACGTCTGTTGAGTTTACCACCAGTGGGGGTGTCATTGGCTACATGTATACTAGCTTGGATTGGGCTGTGGTCAGACATAAGATCAGTGACAACATCAGAGCTATGAGTTGTGTATGATAGATTAAAGCCAATACATTTGTCTAGACCCCGCCATAGATGTGTGTTGGTTCATTATTACCTATAATTTGAACATCTTCATATGCGCTTAGAAGTGAGATAAGTCTCCTACCATTGGTGTTAGTGGTGGAGTCACCTAATTTCTTGTGTCTAGTATTCAGGTCACCCATCAGGACAGTGGGCTCAGTGTGTAAAAAGTCTGGGAGATCTGTGTACTGAAGCTGATCTGAGGGAGCATAGGCGTTTAGCACGTTGAGTGTGGAGTTGCCCAGGTGGATAGTGATCCCATGGTACTGAAGGTTGGTAGTCTTTTTGGATACAAGAGGTACATGCGGGAGTGACTTCTTAACATACATCAAACATGTGTGAGTAGAACTTGGATCATAATACACATAATTGGGCAGACTGGGTGGGGGCTTACCATTAGGTGTGAGACACTCCTGCAGACACACAATATCGATGTCCTCAGTCACAACTTTGTGGTGTAGGTCAGGGTATCGTTTTCTAAGGGATGAGATGTTCCAACTCATCACCTTCACCGCTCTGTATCTTTGTCTGGTATTAACACTGGCCATTATGAAATGTATTTGGAAAGAAGCAAAAGGCACTGTATGATACTGTGCTTTTCTATGCTGCCTGTCCCTTCGGCAGGCAGTAGGCCATTTAACCTTTTTGAAACATTTCTGGAGCATGTGCGGCTCAACAATTGTTGTATTTCAGTGGCAGACAACAAAACACTTTGGTTACACACGACATCACCACCATTTTCTCTTTGTGTTTGTTCATCTTCACTGACCATGTCCACAGAGGCATCAATAGAACTGTTACCAGTATCACTATTTTCCTCTGCGTAGACAATAGTTCCTGGTGGGTCTTGAGTTTCCACATCTGGTACTGACATCTGAATATCTTCAGTTTGACTGTAATCTTTCCATAGCTGCTGCACTGTGTTGGTGATGTTCTTTTTCTGTAGTGTATCACAGAGGCTCTTTAACATATCAGTTTGAGCTGTAAATGGAGCTTTGAGTTCTTTAATTTCATTTTTCAAATCATTGATCTCTTCACGGGGTGTGTTGACAGCTACCTGTTGTATCGGTACGTCTGTGTTGCCCCATACTGATCTTTCGATGACTGCTGGTGATGATCCTGGAGCTTTGGTGGGTGGGTGGGCCAGGGGTTGGCCGTAGGGAGTACCCTAGCAGCATTAGTGTTTCTTGAGACCTGCCTGGGTGGCGGGTCTGGGCGCTCAAGGGGCGTCGGAGCTCTAGGACAGTCATGGTGCCATACAGGAACTCCATATGTTTTGCAGTTAATACACTTGTGTTGAACGACACCCCCTTGAGCAACTGTATCTCTGCAAGCCTGTGTTGCATGTTGTGTTGAGCAGAGACCACACCACGGCTTAGTCGAGGGGCATAACCGGGCCACATGGCCCCAGTGTTGACAATTGCAACACCTACGGGTAGGGGGCTGATAGAGAGTTACCTTCAGAGTCCGATAGGCACCACGGACTCGAATGGTCTTGGGTGGGTCTTCCGAGCCAACCCAGTCTGCAATGACTGCATTCTTGCCCCTGAGTCGCTTCGTCCTTCTGATGTCGGGATGAGCTTCTAGTAGTGTAGGGGTCTGGTACTGGTCGAGCCCTATGATTAAGATGGTTTTCTTGCTCAATGGTTGGGATGATTGTTCCATGGTTATTCCCCTTATGCTATTGGTGAGGAGATCCTGTATGACTGCTGGGTCGTTTCTAATCAGAACATGATCTTGTGTACCGACTCTGAACTGAAACTCAGCCTCTGGGTGTTTGTCTTCCGCATCGTTCAGCCAGAGATACTTGTCTTCAGGTGATGTACCTTCAGGGAAGTTTAATCTTACTCTCATGGGGGGTTGAGGTTGTAGTTGATGGTCTCTAAGTTTTTCTGCCTTTTCGGCCTTCCGCTTGTTCCTGGACTGAACTAGTTGAAAGCCATCCTCTCCGTTGGTGTCAAGGTCAACACCATAGTCACCTGGCTCCCTCAGTGCATCAGGAGAGTTAAAGCGAGTGGCTGGGTCTCCAGTCAACTCAGACATGGAGGAGTTACAGGACTCGACCTATATGCCTACGTCAGAGGGCCGAGGACTGCTTGGCACTCCAAGGAAGCCAGCGGCGGTTGGGAGGCGTAACCCTCTTACAGGACAAGGGAAACTGGCATCTACAGCGTATCAGCGGTGTGAGGGGAGGCCATGAGCGGGCCTCCAGCGGAGGGAGTGTGGTGTCAGTGGGAAGGTAGCAGGAGTATTCTCAGTTTATAAACACTTTTATTACACTACACTTGTTCTTAATAGCATCTCTGTTTTTCTGGTTAGATACAGTATCAAAGTCAATTTTAGTTTCAAAAGAACTATCCAGCCTGGGACACTATGAAGGGGGGGGAGGTTGTTTACACAAGCCCTCACCACATGGCCCAGCGTGACCACAAGGGTATAGGCCTTGCCTTGCGGACACCTACACACGCCACAGTGCTCAACCCACGTTAGTTCACTTGTTATACAGGCAACATATTTGCAGTTGTTGACCTATCGGTTAAGGTAATCCTCCAAGTGATAGTGTTAGAAAGAACACCTAATATTCAGTACCACCCTGTGAGAATCCTGCTCCTCAAATCAGGTGAGGGCGGAGGAGGAACAAGTTAAGGGAGGAAGGAGGCACTTAATCCTCCAACTAGCACTTACTACTGGAGTTAATTTATATATAAGTTTCCACCTTTATGACAGTCAACATTTACTCTGCCTACTGTATCTCTTAACTAAATAAATATTATTTTTAATGAAATTAGTAAATTATTTTTCTGAGTCTCATTTGAGAAACATGCAA
>NW_024730432.1:0-6337 GCF_018991925.1 Homarus americanus
CACAATCTTATAATTGTGACCGGGGTATGCTACCTCTGGGCCACAGGGACAATAAAAGCAGTCCTAGACTCTACTATATTTCACACAAAGCCTGTTCAACGACCTTATGGCGCGATGAACCTCTAATGGGGACCACCTGTGCCGCTTAGGTGATAAGAGCAACGTTTTACCAAATCCGGCTTGGAAACACGAGGATCCATAGATATTTCATTAGCACAATAAAGCACGCGGACGTCTACATATAATCAACACCTCACCCCACCAGGATTTTAACCCACTATCTTATAATTGTGACCGGGGAACGCTACCTCTGGGCAACCAGGACAATAAAAGCAGTCCTAGATTCTACTATATTTCACACAAAGCCTGTTCAACGACCTTATGGCGCTATGAACCTCTAATGGGGACCACCTGTGCCGCTTATGTGATCGGAGCAACGTTTTACCAAATCCGGCTTCGAAACACGAGGATCAATATATATTTCAATCGCCCAATAAAGCACGCTTACTTCTACATATAATCAACACCTCACCCCACCAGGATTTGAACCCACGATCTTATAATTGTGACCGGGGAACGCTACCTCTGGGCCACTAGGACAATAAAAGCAGTCCTAGACTCTTCTATATTTCACACAAAGCCTGTTCAACGAGCATATGGCGCTGTGAACCACTATAGGGGACCACCCGTGCCGCTTAGGTGATCAGAGCAACGTTTAACCAAATGCGGCTTCGAAACCCGAGGATCCATATATATTTCATTAGCCCAATAATGCACGCAGAGTTCTACATATAATCAACGCCTCACCCCACCAGGATTTGAAGCCACGATCTTATAATTGTGACCGGGGGACGCTACCTATGGGCCACCAGGACAATAAAAGCATTCCTAGACTCTGCTATATTTCACACAAAGCCTGTTCAACGGGCTTATGGCACCGTGAACCTCTAATGGGGACCACCCATGCCGCTTGGGTGATCATAACAACGTTTTACCAAATGCGGCTACGAAACAGGAGGATCCATATATATTTCATTAGCCCAATAAAGCACACGAACTTCTACATATAATCAACACCTCACCCCATTAGGATTTCAACCAACGATCTTATAATTGTGACCGGGGAACGCTACCTCTGGGCCACTAGGACAATAAAAGCAGTCCTAGACTCTGCTATATTTCACACAAAGCCTGTTCAACGAGCTTATGGCGCCTTGAACCACTATAGGGGACCACCCGTGCCGCTTAGGTGATCAGAGCAACGTTTACCCAAATGCGGCTTCAAAACCCGAGGATCCATATATATTTCATTAGCCCAATAACGCACACAGACTTCTATATATAATCAACGCCTCACCCCACCAGGATTTGAAGCCACGATCTTATAATTGTGACCGGGGAACGCTACCTCTGGGCAACCAGGACAATTCAAGCAGTCCTAGACTCTGCTATATTTCACACAAAGCCTGTTCAACGAGCTTATGGCGTCGTGAACCTCTAATAAGACCACCGCGCCGCCAGGTGATCAAGAGCAACGTTTTACCAAATCGGCTTCAGGCTGGGGAATCCTTTATTATTGCAATAAGCAGACTACCATATAATCAACACCACACCCCACCAGGATTTAAACCCAAGATCTTATAATTGTGACCGGGGAACGCTACCTCTGGGCCACCTGGAAAAAAAAGCAATTCTAGACTCTGCTATATTTCACACAAAAGCCTGTTCAACGAGCTTATGGCGCCGTGAACCTCTAATGGGGACCACCCGTGCCGCTTAGGTGATCAGAGCAACGTTTTCCCAAATGCGGCTTCAAAACACGAGGGTCCATATATATTTCATTAGCCCAATAAAGCACGCGGACTTCTACATATAATCAACACCTCACCCCACTAGGATTCAAACCCACGATCTTATAATTGTGACCGGGGAACGCTACCTCTGGGCACAGGACACTAAAAAGCAGTCCTGGGCCTACTTTGTTCATACAAATCCTTTTCAGCCGACTTATGGCGCGATGAACCTCCTAATGAGAGACATACCGTGCGCTTCTTATGTGATCAGAACAGCGTTTACAAATCGGCAAACCGAGAGATCCATATATATTTCATTAGCCCAATAAAACATAGCGGACTTCACCACGCAAATCGCGCCCACCACCTGAGATTTTTGAAGCGCGATCTTATAATTTGTGACTGGGGAACGCTACCTCTGGGCCAACAGGACAATAAAAGCATTCGTAGACTCTACTATATTTCACACAAAGCCTGTTCAACGACCTTAAGGCGCCGTGAACCTCTAATGGGGACCACCGGAGCTGCTTAGGTGATCAGAGCAACGTTTTATCAAATGCGGCTTCAAAATACGAGGATCCATATATATTTCATTCCCCAATAAAGCACGCGGCTTCTACATATAATCAACACCTCACCCCACCAGGATTCGAACCCATGATCTTCTAATTGTGACCTGGGAACGCTACCTCTGGGCCACCAGGACAATAAAAGCAGTCCTAGACTCTGCTATATTTCACACAAAGCCTGTTCAACGGGCTTATGGCACAGTGAACCTCTAATGGGGACCACCCGTGCCGCTTAGGTGATCAGAGCAACGTTTACCCAAATGCGGCTTCAAAACCCGAGGATCCATATATATTTCATTAGCCCAATAATGCACGCAGACTTCTACTTATAATCAACGCCTCACCCCACCAGGATTTGAAGCCACGATCTTATAATTGTGACCGGGGAACGCTACCTCTGGGCCACCAGGACAATAAATGCAGTCCTAGACTCTGCTATATTTCACACAAAGACTGTTCAATGGGCTTATGGCACCGTGAACATCTAATGGGGCCACCCGTGCCGCTTAGGTGATCATAACAACGTTTTACCAAATGCGGCTTCGAAACAGGAGAATCCATATGTATTTCATTAGCCCAATAAAGCACGCGGACTTCTACATATAATCAACACCTCACCCCACCAGGATTTAAACCCAAGATCTTATAATTGTGACCGGGGAACGCTACCTCTGGGCCACTAGGACAATAAAAGCAGTCCTAGACTCTGCTATATTTCACACAAAGCCTGTTCAACGAGCTTATCGCGCCCTGAACCTCTAATGGGGACCACCCGTGCCGCTTAGGTGATCAGAGCAACGTTTTACCGAATGCGGCTTCGAAACACGAGGATCCATATATATTTCATTAGCCCGATAAAGCACGCGGACTTCTACATATAATCCACACCTCACCCCACCAGGATTTAAACCCAAGATCTTATAATTTTGACCGGGGAACGCTACCTCTGGGCCACTAGGACAATAAAAGCAGTCCTAGACTCTACTATATTTCACACAAAGCCTGTTCAACGAGCTTATGACGCTGTGAACCACTATAGGGGACCACCAGTGCCGCTTAGGTGATCAGAGCAACGTTTTACCAAATGCGGTTTCAAAACACGAAGGTCCATATATATTTCATTAGCCCAATAAAGCACGCTGACTTCTACATATAATCAACACCTCACCCCACTAGGATTCAAACCCACGATCTTATAATTGTGACCGGGGTATGCTACCTCTGGGCCACCAGGACACAAAAAGCAGTCCTAGACTCTGCTATATTTCACACAAATCCTGTTCAACGAGCTTATGGCACAGTGAACCTCTAATGGGGACCACCCGTGCCGCTTAGGTTTCAGAGCAACGTTTAACCAAATGCGGCTTCGAAACAGGAGAATCCATATATATTTCATTAGCCCAATAAAGCACGCGGACTTCTACATATAATCAACACCTCACCCCACCAGGATTTAAACCCACGATCTTATAATTGTGACCGGGGAATGCTACCTCTGGGCCACCAGGACAATGAAAGCAGATCTAGACTCTGCTATATTTCACACAAAGCCTGTTCAACGAGCTTATGGTGCTGTGAACCTCTAATGGGGACCACCGGTGCCGCTTAGGTGATCAGAGCAACGCTTAACCCAATGCGGCGTCGAAACACGAGGATCCATATATATTTCATTAGCCCAATAAAGCACGCGGACTTCTACATATAATCAACACCTCACCCCACTAGGAGTCAAACCCACGATCTTATAATTGTGACCAGGGTATGCTACCTCTGGGCCACCAGGACACTAAAAGCAGTCCTAGACTCTGCTATATTTCACACAAATCCTGTTCAACGAGCTTATGGCACAGTGAACCTTTAATGGGGACCACCCGTGCCGCTTATGTGATCAGAGCAACGTATTACGAAATCCGGCTTGGAAACACGAGGATCCAAATATATTTCATTAGCCCAATAAAGCAGTCGGACTTCTATATATAACAAACACCTCACCCCACCAGGATTCAAACCCACAATCTTATAATTGTGACCGGGGTATGCTACCTCTGGGCCACCAGGACAATAAAAGCAGTCCTAGACTCTACTATATTTCACACAAAGCCTGTTAAACGAGCTTATGGCGCTGTGAACCACTATAGGGGACCACCCGTGCCGCTTAGGTGATCAGAGCAAGGCTTTACCAAATGCGGTTTTGAAACACGAGGATCCATATATATTTCATCAGCCCAATAAAGCACGTGGACTTCTACATATAATCAACGCCTCACCCCACCAGGATTTGAAGCCACGATCTTATAATTGTGACCGGGGAACGCTACCTCTGGGCCAACAGGACAATAAAAGCATTCGTAGACTCTACTATATTTCACACAAAGCCTGTTCAACGACCTTATGGCGCCGTGAACCTCTAATGGGGACCACCCGTGCTGCATAGGTGATCAGAGCAACGTTTTACCAAATGCGGCTTCAAAACACGAGGATCCATATATATTTCATTCCCCAATAAAGCACGCGGCTTCTACATATAATCAACAGCTCACCCCACCAGGATTCGAACCCATGATCTTCTAATTGTGACCCGGGAACGTTACCTCTGGGCCACCAGGACAATAAAATCAGTCCTAGACTCTGCTATATTTCACACAAAGCCTGTTCAACGGGCTTATGGCATCGTGAACATCTAATGGGGACCACCCGTGCCGCTTAGGTGATCATAACAACGTTTTACCAAATGCGGCTTCGAAACAGGAGGATCCATATATATTTCATTAGCCCAATAAAGCACGCGAACTTCTACATATAATCAACACCTCACCCCACCAGGATTTCAACCAACGATCTTAAAATTGTGACCGGGGAACGCTACCTCTGGGCCACTAGGACAATAAAAGCTGTCCTAGACTCTGCTATATTTCACACAAAGCCTGTTCAACGAGCTTATGGCGCCGTGAACCACTATAGGGGACCACCCGTGCCGCTTAGCTGATCAGAGCAACGTTTTACCAGATCCGGCTTGGAAACACGAGGATCCATATATATTTCATTAGCCCAATAAAGCACGCGGACTTCTACATATAATCAACGCCTCACCCCACCAGGAATTTGAAGCCACGATCTTATAATTGTGACCGAGGAACGCTACCTATGGGCTACGAGGACAATAAAGCAGTCCTAGACTCTGCTATATTTCACACAAAGTCTGTTCAACGAGCTTATGACGCTGTGAACCTCTAATGGGGACCACCTGTGCCGCTTAGGTGATCAGAGCAACGTATTACCAAATGCTGCTTCAAAACACGAGGAGCCATATATATTTCATTAGCCCAATAAAGCACGCGGACCTCTTCATATAATCAACACCTCACCCCACGAGGATTCGAACCAACGATCTTCTAATTGTGACCGGGGAACGCTACCTCTGGGCCACCAGGACAATAAAGCAGTCCTAGACTTTGCTATTTCCTGACCTGCTGTTTAACAGGCTTATGGCGCCTGAACCTCTAATGGGGACCACCGTGCCGCTTGGGTGATCAGAGCAACGTTTTGCGAATGCGGCTGAAACAGGGATCCGCCTCTTTGTATTTAATAAAAGCCGCAGCAGGACTTCTACATATAATCAACACCTCACCCCACCAGGGTTCAAACCCACGATCTTATAATTGTGACCGGGGTATGCTACCTCTGGGCCACCACGACAATAAAAGCAGTTCTAGCCTCTACTATATTTCACACAATGCCTGTTCAACGAGCTTATGGCGCTATGAACCACTATAGGGGACCACCCGTGCCGCTTAGGTGATCAGAGCAACGTTTAACCAAATGCGGCTTCGAAACCCGAGGATCCATAAATATTTCATTAGCCCAATAAAGCACGCAGACTTCTACATATAATCAAAGCCTCACCCCAACAGGATTTGAAGCCACGATCTTATAATTGTGACCGGGGAACGCTACCTCTGGGCCACCAGGACAAGA
>NW_024730433.1:0-5000 GCF_018991925.1 Homarus americanus
TAGAATGTTTTCGAGCATTTAGAATCAACAACCCAAGGAGGGAAGCAGTATTCAGCAAAGCCACCGTAAGTCAGAACGTCGACAGAGAGAAAAGGTCAAACTCGACGTAAACAGCCCATACAAGCGCTGAGATATAACGAGCTCCTAATTGCTTAGTTTAGTTAAGACAGGTATAGGGAGGAAGTTACCTTATCCCTGACACCCTGAGGCTAGTTCTCCATGTACACACACACGAGAGAGAGAGAGAGAGAGAGAGAGAGAGAGAGAGAGAGAGAGAGAGAGAGAGACTGAGGTCCAGGGTCTCTAATGAGGGATAATGTGTGTGTGTGTGTGTGTGTGTGTGTGTGTGTGTGTGTCAGCCCTCACCGCACAGATCAGAAGGTATTGATGACGCTTCTCAGAACCAATCAGAGGAGCTGGTTTCCTGTGTCAGCTTCTAATCAATTCTAATTGATTTCATCGCCAGGTCGATTAATGACTTATCAGACCTGGCCCGACCTCGCAAGCACGTCCAACAGGTAGATTTCTTCTCATTTACACGTCCAACAGGTAGATTTCTTCCTCTTACGTCCAACAGGTAGATTATAGACTCTATTACGTCTAGCAGGTAAAGTCCTCCTCTGTTACTCCGGACGCAATTAACCTATCATACCCAATCACGTCCAGCAGGTAAAGTCCTCCTTACTCCGGACGTAATCATCCTACCACTGTGCACGAGCGACAGGATCTTAAATCATGAGTTATCATCCTCATCATCTCGCATCACTGTCAGCACGAATAGAGAGAGAGAGAGAGAGAGAGAGAGAGAGAGAGAGATAGATAGACAGATAGTAAATTATTTAGTCAGTTCCAGCTATTTACTCTCTCTCTCTCTCTCTCCCCCTCTTCTCTCAGGTCAGGTATGCTAATTAACGTGGGCCGACGTATGCAGGTGAAGTTGGAGGGCAAGAAAAGGGAAGAACGAATAGATAGAGAAGGGGTAATGGAAAGGAGAAGGTGAAAGGAGAGAAGGAAAAAGGTGTAGTTTGAGGTAGGAGGAGAGAGAAAAGAAAAGGGGGGAAGAGAGGGAGGGTTGAAGAGAGGGCGGAGACGTCCAGAAGCATAAGTGTTGTACCTGATGCTTCAACTAATTGTAGGTGAGGTTATAAAATGCTTTGTGTGTGTGTGTGTGTGTATATATACGTGTGTTTATGTATTTTCTAACATTTATATTCATATGTATTCAAGTGCGCATATGAATCCCTGTAGTTTAAAAATATTCCGTCATAAATCTCAAGATTAACACCTTATGCAGCCACAACACATCAGTAGTTCGCCGCCACCGTTATCACCGTAACCTCAGCCGCAACAACAAACAAATTCTACCGCCTCTCCCATAAATCACGCAGGAAACTGAGGTATTAATCAAGAAACAAAGGCCAGGTAGGAGACAGGAGGCCCACAGTCATCCCAAAGGCCATCCATCACTTGCATGACCGTCACATCTCCCACACGACCCCAACACACTGGGTACGTTCACTTAATAACAAGCTTTTCCCTCCGTGAGACAATAAGTGATAGACTCTACAGCATAAGAAAAAATGAGCATCACATTTAAAAACATATGAAGACTACTGTATAGTGTGACTCTAAATATGGACGCTTATATGACAGACTTCACTGTGGATGCTATAACCACATGACTGTAACATACATAACATGTGTGTGTGTGTGTGAAGGTGTGTGTGTGTGTGTGTGAAGGTGTGTGTGTGAAGGTGTGTGAAGGTGTGTGTGTCATCTCCATAAACAGGTAAATGCTATGAGTGACACACTCTCTCCAACATAAACAAGATGTGCCTCACCCAGAAATAAGTACAAGAGTGGTACCCCTAAAACAAGTGCAAATTATAAGTACGACCACGACTGTATAAACAAGTCGAGCATCACCTCTAAAACGAAGAAATATAATTACAAGACTTTCTAAAACATAAGGTGCGTGAAATTGTAAAACAAGTGACTGCTGTTATTTAAGACTACCCTCAGCATAAACACGATAAACATCACTTAAAACAAGCAAAAATAATAAGAAACAAACCCCCTACAGCACAAACTAGCTGGAAATAAGGTAAAAAAACACACACACAAAGCAAATCGGAGAAGCATCAAGCAAAAGCGCTTCAGTGGAGGTGAAACCAAAGGTGTTGGATCCCACTCTCTCGTCGCTGTAGGGAATCGTGTGGAGAAGCGGATTCTTTATGACGGTATCTGCCCTCGCCTCAGGTGCTGGATTACGGCCCCAGCGTGTGTTCCTGGGTCCTCCACCCTCCACGGCGGAAGTTTTTCGCATACCTCTCACAACTCTTATGCCTGCTTCTTCCGCTGACCGATTTTTAGCCATATTATTTAGGTCGTAGCACAGGTAAGAGGTTTATGTTTGAACTGCGCGTGTATATAAACCACTCAAGTACATATAGGTATTTAATAAACATTATTTACCTTGTTGTTATATATATTCTTAACCAAATATAATAGAACTACTTTTTGTTAATATCAATCGTCTGGGAACTTTCTCATTCATAAACATCATAAAGATAAATTAAAAAAATAATTCAGGTAAGTCTTTCATGACACTAATATATAACTCCGAAAAAGTTAATTAAATCCTCCCATTATGTCGCCAAAGTGAGACGTCTCGCTCAAGATAAACTTACGGTACAAGACTTGAAATAATCCTAAAGAAACTGGAGGTCTTTCTCGCCACTACCATCTGAGGTGGTCGAGTCCCACTTGGTTTTAGGTCTTCCTCAAGGACGACTTAACTGTGTATTTCCTAGTATCACTGTATCGTTCTTAAGTAAGGCTAACCTAACCTAACCTAACCTAACCTAACCAAACATACGTAGTGGAGATTCTTACCCACTTATTTACAATGATACACAAATTCACCCAAATAAAACAGACCAACTGGGACTCACAGATTTATTTTCGTTATTTAATGTAGAAGTAAAATAGTTGTTTGGGTGTGAGGAAGTTTACAAGTGAGGATGTTGTTTGTGTTGTTTAAGTGAGGGAGTTGTTCTGTGGTAGAGGTATTAGTGGATCAAGTGTGGTGTGGTGTGGTGTGGTGTGGTGTGGTGTGGTGTTGATACTGGTTCTGTATGTATGTATATAAATATATTACACGTGTATACATTCAAATATATATATATATATACCTGTATAAATACCACACGTATATACACAGACAATCCCAATTATTTTCGCGTCTCTCACTCATGCGTTTATTCACAACCTTTCCTCCACACACACACACACACACACACACACACACACACACACACACACACACACACACACACACACACACACACACACACACACACACACACACCCTTCATTAAACTGTAGACCTGACGGAAGATTCACACACACACACACTAAGATAAACACATCAACCAATACTAAAGAAAAACTGTAATTTCTTTCTGATGGGAGGTAAACATTGATCTTGAACTCCTGAAGACAGAGGAAGAAATGAAATGAATATCAAAGATAATTAAAACAAGACTGTATTCCATTTCAGACAGTTGTATACAGGGTGATTAAAAATATGGAGGTGCTTTTTTTGTCCGAGTTTGGTTATCCTTCCCTAACTCCTTCTATCCCTCTTAATTCCCTTTCTCTAACCCTATTCCTATTCCCTCTCCTATGTCCCTTTCTTCCTTCTTCCCCGAATGAAGGTAGAGACGAAACAGGGAGATGGAGTGAGTGAGGGGGAAGAGGTGGGGGTGCTGATGGTGGCAGCCTGTGTGAAGAAGAAGAAGAAGAAGAAGAAGAAGAAGAAGAAGAAGAAGAAGAAGAAGACGCTTACGAAGATCAACAACAACAACAATCCTTCCAGACCAGGTGCAGCTCCCCCCCCCCAGGTTAATGAATGAAGTACACGTCACAACAGGTGAGATTTATGACCCAATCAGGTGTGAAGCTTTTAAATGGCTACCTGAACATACTGAACCGCGGATGATGCCAGATGGGCGAATCAATTTAATTAATGTCTCGTAGATAGTAGGTACAATTACACACCTGTACCTTGACTACCCACCTACCATAACCCACCATCATCCATCATCACCCACCATCACCTGCCACCATCCACCATCTCCCACCACAACCCATTACCATACATCACAACCCACCCCTGACCCTCAGAACCCACCACAACCCACCCTAACCCTCTCTACAACCCACCACAACCCACCCAACCCTCTACGACCCACACACAACCCATCCTAAACCCTCTACAACTCACAACCCACCCTAACCTCTACGACCCACCACAACCCACCCTAACCCCTACAACCCACCACAACCCACCCAACCCTCTACGACCCACCACAACCCACCCTAACCCTCTACAACCCACCCGTCAATATCTCATCCATTATCCTAGCCTCAGAACACGCTGGAGGGTGATCATGCCTGAATACCGAGACTCCCACTTGAGATTGAGTTTGGCGGTGTGTGGGAAAGTTACCGCTTGAGAGGCAGCCTATAGTAGTGACTCCAAAGTTATTGCTGGAGGGAGAGTTGGAGGGTGTATTGGAGAACTGCCCGTTTGAGGAGTAGTGTAATAGTTGAAGGAGTATCACTTGAAGGGTTGAGTGATACTTGAGGGTAATACTTGAGGGCCAGTGCAGTGGTAATACGAAGTCACTGTTTGAATGAAAAATAATGATTACGAGTCAAATAGACCCCAGCCCTAATAGATACCAGTCCCACAGACCCAGTTCTAATAGACCCCAGTCCAATAGATACCAGTCCCAATAGATACCAGTCCTACACAGAACCCCAGTCCCACAGACCCCAGTCCCACAGACCCCAGTCACAATAGATACCAGTCCCACAGATACCAGTCCAAAAGATCCCAGTCCCACAGACCCCAGTCCCAAAAGATCCCAGTCCCACAGACCCCAGTCCCACAGACCCCAGTCCTAATAGACCCCAGTCCTAATAGACCCCAG
>NW_024730433.1:12500-14912 GCF_018991925.1 Homarus americanus
GTATTTGATTAGGTGAGTGGCCTCTAGTAACCTTGGCAACTGAAGCACCTAAAACTAAGACCTAGTGAATGGTGCTTAATAAACCCTGACAGTTGAAGCACCTAAAACTAAGACCTAGTGAATGGTGCTTAATAAACCCTGACAGTTGAAGCACCTAAAACTAAGACCTAGTGAATGGTGCTTAATAAACCCTGACAGTTGAAGCACCTAAAACTAAGACCTAGTGAATGGTGCTTAATAAACCCTGACAGTTGAAGCACCTAAAACTAAGACCTAGTGAATGGTGCTTAATAAACCCTGACAGTTGAAGCACCTAAAACTAAGACCTAGTGAATGGTGCTTAATAAACCCTTACAGTTGAAGCACCCAAAACTAAGACCTAGTGAATGGTGCTTAATAAACTGACAGTTGAAGCACCTAAAACTAAGACCTAGTGAATGGTGCTTAATAAACCCTAACAGTTGAAGCACCTAAAACTAAGACCCAGTGAATGGTGTAATAAACCAGACACTTGAAGCACCTAAAACTAAGACCTAGTGAATGGTATAAACTGACAGTTGAAAGCACCTAAAACTAAGACCCCTAGTGAATGGTGCTTAATAAACCTGACAGTTGAAGCACCTAAAACTAAGACCTAGTGAATGGTGCTTAATAAATGACAGTTGAAGCACACCTAAAACTAAGACCTAGTGAATGGTGTAATAAACCCACACTTGAAGCAACTAAAACTAAGACCTAGTGAATGGTGCTTAATAAACCCTGACAGTTGAAGCACCCAAAACTAAGACCTAGTGAATGGTGCTTAATAAACCCTGACAGTTGAAGCACCTAAAACTAAGACCTAGTGAATGGTGCAATAACCTGACAGTTGAAGCACCTAAAACTAAGACCCAGTGAATGGTGTAATAAACCCTGACATGAAGCACTAAAACTAAGACCTAGTGAATGGTGCTTAATAAACTGACAGTTGAAGCACCTAAAACTAAGACCTAGTGAATGGTGCTTAATAACCCTGACAGTTGAAGCACCTAAAACTAAGACCTAGTGAATGGTGCTTAATAAACTGACAGTTAAGACACCTAAAACTAAGACCTAGTGAATGGTGTAATAAACTGACACTTGAAGCACCTAAAACTAAGACCTAGTGAATGGTGCTTAATAAACCCTGACAGTTGAAGCACCTAAAACTAAGACCTAGTGAATGGTGTAATAAATATGACACTTGAGCACCTAAAACTAAGACCTAATGAATGGTGCTTAATAAACCCTGACAGTTGAAGCACCTAAAACTAAGACCTAGTGAATGGTGCTTAATAAACCCTGACAGTTGAAGCACCTAAAACTAAGACCTAGTGAATGGTGGCAATAAACCCTGACAGTTGAAGCAACTAAAACTAAGACCTAGTGAATGGTGCAATAAACCCTGACAGTTGAAGCAACTAAAACTAAGACCTAGTGAATGGTGCTTAATAAACCCTGACATGAAGCACCTAAAACTAAGACCTAGTGAATGGTGCTTAAAACCTGACACTTGAAGCACCAAAACTAAGACCTAGTGAATGGTGTAATAAACCCTGACACTTGAAGCACCTAAAACTAAGACCTAGTGAATGGTGTAATAAACTGACAGTTAAGCACCTAAAACTAAGACCCAGTGAATGGTGTAATAAACCCTGACACTTGAAGCACCTAAAAC
Source organism: Homarus americanus (assembly GCF_018991925.1). Lineage (NCBI taxonomy): Eukaryota > Metazoa > Arthropoda > Malacostraca > Decapoda > Nephropidae > Homarus > Homarus americanus. Next base: position 14,197 of record NW_024730433.1, read on the forward strand.
TAAGACCCTAGTGAATGGTGCTTAATAAAAACAGTTGAAGCAACTAAAACTAAGACCCAGTGAATGGTGTAATAACCCCTGACACTTGAGCACCTAAAACTAAGACCTAGTGAATGGTGCTTAATAAACTGACACTTGAAGCACCTAAAACTAAGACCCTAGTGAATGTTGCTTAATAAACCTGACAGTTAAGCAACTAAAACTAAGACCTAGTGAATGGTGTAATAAACCCTGACACTTGAAGCACCTAAAACTAAGACCTAGTGAATGGTGCTTAATAAATGACACTTGAAGCACCTAAAACTAAGACCTAGTGAATGGTGCTTAATAAACCCTGACAGTTGAAGCACCTAAAACTAAGACCTAGTGAATGGTGCTTAATAAACCTGACAGTTGAAGCACCTAAAACTAAGACCTAGTGAATGGTGTATAAACCCTGACACTTGAAGCACCTAAACTAAGACCTAGTGAATGGTGCTTAATAAACCCTGACAGTTGAAGCACCTAAAACTAAGACCTAGTGAATGGTGCTTAATAAACCCTGACACTTGAAGCACCTAAAACTAAGACCTAGTGAATGGTGTAATAAACCCTGACACTTGAAGCACCTAAAACTAAGACCTAGTGAATGGTGCTTAATAAACCTGACAGTTGAAGCACCTAAAACTAAGACCTAGTGAATGGTGCTTAATAAACCAACAATACGTAACTTCTAG
>NW_024730434.1:0-28882 GCF_018991925.1 Homarus americanus
GTTGGGTTAGGTTAGGTTAGGGTTAGGGTTGTCAGACAAAAGCCACCCTGATCAAAGTAGGGGGCTTTTGTCTGGGGGGCTTTTGTCTGGGTGGCTTTCGTCGGGGGGGCTTATGTCAGACATCCATTTCACTGTACTCTGAGTCTGTAATTTTAGATTAAGTTGCTACTTTTTACATTTCCATTGTATTACATTGATACCGTGATTTTAGATCAAGCTGTTATTTTTACATTGCTGTGATTTTAATCATTTTAGATGATAATGACACTAGTGTGACAGTGTCATTATGCCGTGATTTTAGATCATACTCAATAAAAGATAACGGTGCAGTACAATTGTTTTATGTAACGGATTCCTAACCTAACCTAAAATAATATATATATATATATATATGCATGCAGAAACTTCACATCACCATGAAGAATAGATGCACAATAACCACTGGAGAAAGGAAAGACAAGCAGCAAGTACTTTCGTTTAATACATTGTGGCGTACTGTATGTGGCCAGTTGTCAATTCTCTTTAGTTGTATATTATCTCTTTGTATGGGCACACAAACGTACGTACATGTAGATGTCTCCACTCAGGAATGAGGTAGGACAGAAACTCACAATGCGCTTTCTGTAAATATATTGTTGTACAGCGCAGTGCTTAGGAGTGACTAGGTGAGGAGCTGTGAGAGATGTTGCTGGTCCAGTAGCTGAGTGTAGAATGTCCTCCCTGGGCAGGCGTGGCCGTATTTATACAATTTACGAGGATCAGGATTTGGGGTGCGCGTAGCGAGAGGACCAATCACAGTGGCTCAAGCGTAAGGTGTGAAACGCTCTGATCCTGAACTGGAGGTTGATGGTCGAGACTAGGTCGGCGATCGTACCCCTACGTCCTCTGCATAGACCTAGTCTCTCGGCGTAGCTGGCTGTACTCAGTGATTGGAGCCAGGACCACCATAGAGAGCAGACACGCAGAGCGACGGGGACGCCGGAGAACAAACAGACACAGCTGATTGGCTAGTTCTGGGACCTCTCCCATCTTCCCACCAACCCTGGAAATCCCAAGCACCTGACTCCAATCTCCTTAACTGACAATCTGTTGATTCAATCGACACACTGAGCCTCTCCTACAGTATCGGACCTCCCTTAGGAACCCCGAATGCTGCTGAGGGGCTTGGTGTGAAGAAAGAGTCAGCAGTAAGTTTTCAGACCTTTTTCTACCACTCTAACCTTTATCTTCCGTGCCGTGAAAGGACCTATTCCCCTGTCAGTTGACGTACAGGGGAGTATTCGTCTGGAAACGCCCTCTGTCCCCACACCTCGCTAGTGCGTGTTTGTGTGAAGGGCGGGGGGTCAGCACCGCCTGCCGATTCGCCTGGGGACCTCTGTGATAGTGCAGGGCCTCCCCTACGTGAGGGGCGCAGGAAATCAGGGACAATTGTTAGGGGAGATCTCCATAAATCTCCAAAATTTGAAAACATGCCATCTATTAAAATTAAAGTGGACCGTACCATCCAACCGTGCACAGACCTCGCTTCACTCATTTTTCAGCTGACTTTGATCTTCCAAATCCGTTCCTTCACCAATGACGACATTATCAAAATATTTGTACAGAATGACGAAGACGCCGACCAATTCCACTCCCCAGCATTGAACAAAAAACTAAAAGACAATGGCTTAACGGTCCTCAGCTCACCCGAATACCGCGCAAAATGCACCCTCATATGTAGAAAAGTCATCCCTCATATCCTTGACAACCCTAACCTATTGACAGAACTCAACACACACAACACCTCCCAAATGACATATGCAGCCCGGATGGGAACTCTCCCCATGTTAAACATCACTACAGCTACACAAACTGACGCCATCAAATTAAAATCCAACGGAATAAAATTCGGCAATAACATCATCCCCTCACATAACATTGAATTCCAACACTACATTCCAGTTCACCAATGCTACAACTGCTACCAATTTGGACACAACACCAACCGTTGCAGTAACACACTAACTTGTTCAAAATGTGCCAATCAAGGCCACTCATACAGAAACTGCACTGTCACTGTAACTAAATGCTGCAATTGTAAAGGCCCACACTCTGCCATCAGCAACAAGTGCAAAATCAGACTCGATAACAGCACAACACCACTCCCTCCCCGCCGACCCTCACCTCCCACTGCACCTCCCACAGCACCACCTCCTCCTCCCCACCACTCACTCCCTACTCCCATGACTCTCCCCACCCGCACTTGCTGGACCAACAACCTGACCGCCCCCCTCCCCTCCCCCGACACTGACGCAAAAATCACCACCATCATACTTCTGGCACATACCCTAAGCAACGGTAACAGATCACTTTTTCTAAAACTGGCAATTGAGGGTTTGAAGGCTAACGGCCTCCCTACCATAAACATTCCTGACTCCTTCAGAACCGGTCCCGACCTCATCTTCCCCACTGCCCCCATCTCCGACCGTACCAACATGCCCCCCCCACCCCCCAGAGAATCCACTGTCTCCCTCCTCCCCTCCACTTCTGCCATGCCCACACCTGACTTATCTCACCATTCTACCATTACCTCACCCCCCAAAGTAATCAGTCCAAAACATACCGGCCCCTCCACCTCGACCTTGCCTACACCCGACTTCTCCCACTTGACTACGTTGAACTCCCGGACCACGAACACCCAAACCAAACCCGATCCTCCCCTAACACCCCAGACTCCCAAGAATAAAATGGCAGCCCTTCCCCCCACAGAACTAGTGGTCAAGACCCCTAGACCAAAGAGGAAGAACACCTCCCCCCTTTCTCCCTATACACCTGACAGCAAAAGAATTATACAATACACTCATCCAACCAAATCAATAATCAAAGTAAACCTATACGGCACTACCCCAAAGGAAACAGAAATCAACCCCGACACGAACCTAGCACACTCCCCTCAACCTCCCGACTCCCCCACACACAGTCACGTAACTGCCCTTCCCTCACTTGCATACACAACACTCATACCACCACCACGCTCACAGTCACTCGACAATTTAGACCTCATCCCTGCACCTCAGAATTTCTATCTTTAAGTACTAAACAGACCAAACACTCCCCTCCCACCTCCCTTGTATTAATATCTTCCCTATAACCACACCCAACAATTTCCCCCCAAATTAAAACCTAGCCTCTCCTTAACCCTCACCCAACGATTCCCACCCAACCTAACCAAATCAACCTAACCTCTCCTCAGCCCACACCCAACGATTCCCACCTAACCTAACTAAGCTTAACCTAACCTCTTCTCAACCCCACACCCAATAATTCCCACCCAACCTAACCTTACCTGACTTGACCAATTCCCTCCTCCCCCCCCTCACTCCAAACCCCACGCCACCAACTCAAACTCAAGACCACTCTGACAAAAAAATAAAAAATAAATAAATTAATAAATAACTAAACCACTCAACCTGCACTAACACTCCCCCTAACAATCCCCCCAAAATAAAAACCTAACGTACCCAGCCATTACTAGCAATTCCACACAAAATAAAAAAATAACCATTCTACCATTAACTAACCACACCCTATCACTCCTCCCAAAACAAAAACCTAACATACCCAGCCGTTACTAGCAATCCCACACAAAATAAAAAATAACCATTCTACCATTAACTAACCACACCCTATCACTCCTCCCAAAACAAATACCTAACTTACCCATCCCATACTAACTCAAATGACATGTACGTTTCCCTTAGCCAATGAGGTTGGTGAGAGTTCCACAGTGCCTACGCAAGCCCTCTCCCTCAAGAATGTTACCAACACTGTTTTATGGGCACCTCCCTTAGCCAATAAGGTCGGAGAGGTGTACCTAATAAAAACGGTACCAAATTGCAGACGACATTGAACGCCTCTCTTAGCCAATAAGGTCGGGGAGGGGTGCAATGTACCTGTACACAAACCCTCTCCCTCAAGAATGGGGCCAGAACTCACAATACCTGCAAGAAAGAGAGAATGCAATAATTAACCCAACTCTGCCAACCACTAACAAAACCTACAATCCTCCCAAAAGAAAAACTTAACCCACCCAACCTTACTCACAACCTCCTCTTAGAAATCACTATACACTAATCAATCCTCCCAAAAAAAAACTTAATATACCCGACCTTACTACAACCCTCTGCCCAATACCTACAACCTCCCAAAACAAAAACTTAATATACCCGGACCCTTCTAAAAACCTCCTAAAAACATATGACTCAATACAACTATTCATTGGCAACACAAAACATATCATTCCTAAGTAATCCTACCATACTATAAAATAACCCAAGAACCTCCTAAGCCCGCCTCTCCACTCCTCTCCTCCCCCCCTCCTCCCGACAACCGAACCACACCTGACCTTATAACTTTATCCTAACCCTCCCTCCCTCCCCTTACTACATTTACATACAAACACATACACACTCACACAACAACCCCCCTCAAGCAATTTTAATTCACCTAAAATTAACATACAACCGCCACCCCCATCAATCCCCAAACACAAACTCCCCCCCTCCCACAACCAATCTCCAAACACAACATCCCCCCCTGTCACGTGCCTGTAGCGCTCGGGATCTCGCATAGCTTGAGGCATCTGTTCACGCTTCCATTTCACACAAGCTACAAATAATTTGTTAATTGTACTTATTATATTATTATTGTTCTTAGTTACTTAAGTTAATTGTATATTTATGTATGTAATTTATATGCATCATTGTCTTACTCTGTTAAGTCAACTCAAGAGTAATATTAATTAATTATATAAAATATCCAGCAAATGTCTAGATCACGTGATTATGAGACGCGCTCTCAGCGGCGTACCCACGCTTCCCGAGTAGCGAAAATCCGTGGCATAGGTTAGACGTGTCAATTCGTTCTCTAGCCTTGACCCTTGTCTAGTGCTTTATCAAGTCTTCTGCAATGCCCTAGGGGTATCAGGTATTAGTGACACGTTTAGTTAGGCCTAGGAAGGGATCCTGGTGGTAAGGTATCTCCTGTTTGGTAGGGATAATCATTTTGTAGTGATTGTTGTATATATATATTTCGTATGTCTTGTGTAATATAGTAATGTTAAGTAATATTTGTTTGGTCTAACTCCTTACAGTATATTTTCGCCCTTCCGGCACCACTCTTATTTTATTATACAATTACTTATTCCCTTGAATTCATGTTTGCTAATCATTACTCCCTTTAAAACATAAATTGAATTAATTAATTATCTTCCCTTTTGTGATTAACTTATTTCAACTGTTCTTACTTTTTCAAGTACATTTAGTTGAGTAGGTTTTTGGTGAGGATAATTATTGCCGTGTTCCCTATTTGTACCTTTATTTGTTAATAACTTGGGGTAGGATTCACTCCCCAAGTATAAAGGATATTGGGATCGCGACAAGTGGGGGCCTGTGTCCGGGAGCTAACCGCCATTGTTGTCATATCAAGTGTTGTTACTCGCCAGGTGTTGTTTCATCGCTAAGTATTTTTGGATGCAAGTTGCTGTGTTCACAGTGTTCATTTATATTGCTCCTGTTATTGCTTAAGCTACTGGTGAGTTAACCCTTATCTTGTGTACCAGGTGTTTGGTTAATCCCTTGCTGTGTTTCACAGTTTATTGCATTTTGACATTATTAATTAGCTAGCTAGTTAGCTTAGCTGCCACGGTTACTTTTTTTTCGCTACTCGATTTTGAATTCAACATGTTTGACCTGGAAAGCTTTTTGGCTTCACCTTCAGCCGAAGTACTGAAGGGGCTTACTAAGGCAGAGTGGCAATCCCTCGCTGCTTATTATGAAGTAGAAGGCCGCTCTTCCATGAATAAGTCTAGGTTAGAAGAGGCTGTCCTCAACTACCTTATTGATAATGAAATCATAGCCCAACCGTCGGGAAATTCAGAGGAAATTGTTACACCAAGTAATTTGGCCTTACAAGTTGAACTCAAAAGACTCGAGGTGGAGCTGGAAACTCTCAAACAACGAGGTTTGGCTCAAGGTAGTAATACTTCAACATTCAGTGTAGACAAATGTCTCAACAGTGTTCCTAAATTTAATGAGGAAGAACCAGACAAATTCTTCTCTCTTTTTGAGAAAATTGCCCGACTTAACAAGTGGCCTGTTTCTCAATGGTCTCAACTTATTTATAGATCTTTCACTGGTAAAGCATTAGATGTTTTTTCTGCCCTCTCTGAGGATCAATGTCTAGACTATGCCCTTGTTAAGTCCGCGGTTTTGAGCGCGTATAAACTTGTTCCTGAAGCCTACCGGCAACAGTTCCGTAACTGCCGGAAGACTGACAAACAAACATTTGTGGAGTTCTTCAGGCAGAAACAGGTTCTTTGTCGGAGGTGGATTGAAAGTGAGTCTGCCCATGTAGAACATGACAAGCTTGTTGAACTAATCCTGCTAGAGGAGGTTAGAAACTGTATCCCAGGTGACATTCGAGCACACTTGGATCAGAGAGGTATCTGTACTCTGGCTGATGCTGGTCCAGTGGCTGACCATTATTCCTTAACTAATAGAAATGTAAATTCCAGGTCTTATGCTCCCATGTCCCAGTCCTTCACTTCCTTCAAGCGGCCCACACCAACATCTACATCGGGGTCCCTGCCTCTTGTCATACCGACCCGACCCTCAGGTTCTGCATCATCTACCCCGGGTGAGCCCATGGTCCATGGGACAGGTGGATCCACTCCTACTGGTGAGAGAAACTCTAGTTGTAGGTACTGTAAGAAGCCAGGACATGTCATCAGCGACTGTCTCAAGTTAAAGAAAAGAAATTCCTCTCGCCAAGGATCCCCCACTCTTTTGGTCAGGGTGGCCGAGCAATCTGAGAAATTATTGGAGCCCTGTGTCACTGCCCTCAGTCAGACTGTTGCCCTGAATGCTTCCCCCTCTTCTATGATATCAACCTTTGAACCATTTTGTTCTCCTGGTTCCTTAGCTTTGGATCAATTCAGTCAACCCATTTCTGTTAAACTCTTGAGAGACACAGGCTCAGCCTTATCTCTTGTTACTAAAGAAGCTGCTCCATTCCTGGATTCATGCTATACTGGTAGCTGGGTGCTTGTGAACGGTTTGACCGGTGGGTCGCGTATTCCCCTTTGTCAAGTGTACCTGCGGTCATCCATAAAGTCAGGTTATGTCACGTTAGGAGTAGTAGATAGCTTACCTGTAGAAGGGGTCTCTCTATTGATAGGAAATGACCTCGTTGGCGACATGATGTTCCCTAATGTTGTTATCTCATCTTGTCCCACTGCCGAGAATAATACTGTGCAGTTAGAAGTAGACTTTCCAGGGTTGTTCCCTGCGTGTGCTGTGACCCGTAGCATGAGCCGCAGTACAGAGGTAGAAGAGACTAGTGAAGTTGATGAAGTTTCCCTCCAGGACTGTGAGAAGTCCGAGGATAATCTTGTTCAGCCGGACCATACTGATCTTGGTCTCAGTGAATTTTTTGAGGATTCCCCACAACCAGATAACCTCCAGAGTAGTTCTGATGGAGATAGGAACCCAGATGTCACTAGTTTTGGTTCCTCTCCCATCACTAGGAGTAAGTTTATTGAGCTACAAGCAGGGGATCCTGAGCTAGTAGGTTTTCTCAATAGGTCAGTCACTGAGACAGAAGCTGAGCAAGAATCAAATTGCTACTACACTAGGTCTGGTGTATTAATGCGGAAGTTCCGTCCCTCCAATTCTCCTGCCAATCACCCTTGGTTAGTTCATCATCAAGTTGTTATTCCCAAACCTTTGCGGCAGGACATACTTAGTATCGCTCATGATGGGGTGGGTGGTCATTTAGGAGTTAGGAAGACTTATGCAAAAATTTTATCCCAGTTCTTTTGGCCTAGGATGAAGAAAGACGTCAGCTCTTACTGTCGCACTTGCCATGATTGTCAGGTAGCGGGGAAACCGAACCCCAGTGTTAAACCATTCCCTCTGCAGCCTATCCCAGTCATTGAAGAGCCCTTTAGTAAGGTGGTCATAGATTGTGTCGGTCCCTTACCTAAGACCCCTCGTGGTCATCAGTTCTTGCTAACCATTATTGATTGTGCAACCCGTTATCCTGAAGCCATTCCCTTGTGCCGCATCACAGCGAAGAATGTTATCAAAGCCTTAACCCACTTCTTCACTCAAGTAGGCCTTCCTACAGTGGTGCAGTCAGATCAGGGTTCCAATTTTACTTCCCGGTTGTTTAATCAGGTAATGCAAACCCTGGGAGTCCGGCAGTTGAGGTCTTCGGCCTATCACCCTCAGTCACAGGGGGTGGTAGAGAGATTTCACCAGACACTAAAACTCATGCTGCGCACCTTCTGTCTGGAGACTGGGAAGGATTGGGACGAGGGAGTTGACCTGCTTTTGTTTGCTGTTCGGGACAGTAAACAAGAGTCGCTAGGATTCTCGCCCTTCCAGCTCGTCTATGGACATGAGGCACGAGGGCCTCTTAAGGTGTTAAAAGAGTGTTGGTTGAGTGATCAGAGCGCGACGCCCTTAGCTTCATATGTGGTCCAATTCAAGGAGAAGTTGCGTCTGGCTGTAGAACTTGCCCAGTCCAACTTAAGGTGTGCTCAGGTGAAAATGAAACTGCATTTTGATAAGGCCCATAAGGCAAAACCTAGAGAATTCCAAGTCGGGGAGCAGGTGTTGGCCTTCCTGCCCTTACATGATCACCCTTTTAAATCCAAATACAGTGGTCCATATGAAGTACTAGAAAAACAGGGGTCCGTGAATTATGTGATTAGCACCCCTGAACGGCGTAAGAAAAAACGCCTTATCCATGTCAATCTTTTAAAGTCATATCATGTTCGTAACGAAACCCTGGGAAAAGCAGTTGCTTGTGTTGATCAATCCTTGCCAAATTGTATCATTGTGCCAGAGTGTAAGGATGATAAAGATCAGTGTTTTTCTGAAATAATGAATGGGTCTAGTGTAAAAGTTGAAAACTCGACTATCTTGGAGGACCCCAGTGCTAAGTTGTGCCATCTCTCTAGTGACCAAGCCAATAATATAAAGTCTCTATTACAGGAGTATCTTATTATAGTTGGTGATTACCCACTCTCTTGTTCAGTGCTGGAGCATGACGTTGAGACCAGGGGAGCCAAGCCAATCCGACAGCGTCCCTACCGTCTTAATGCCTTCAAGCGGGAGTGTGTGCGAGCCGAGGTACAGCGTCTTCAAGAGCTAGGCCTCGTCGAACCCAGCATCAGTCCATGGGCATCCCCTGTTGTTCTAGTTCCAAAGCCGAATGGGTCAATGCGGCTGTGTGTGGATTATCGCAAGGTGAATGCCGTCACTGAACCCGATGGTTATCCCTTGCCACGCATCGACGACGTGATCGACGATCTTGGACAGGCAAGGTACGTGACCAAGTTGGATCTCCTCCAGGGCTACTACCAGATAAGACTGACTGAACGCTCCAGGGCCATCTCTGCTTTTGTCACTCCTGAGGGGTTGTACCAATTCACAGTCCTTCCGTTTGGTATGCGGAACGCCCCTGCAACCTTTCAACGCCTCATGAATTTCATCACGTCTGGTCTGGAAGGTGTCCGCTGTTACCTAGACGACCTTATCGTCTTCAGCAGTTCCTGGGAAGATCACATGAGTCGTCTACAAGCCCTCTTCTCCGTACTGGCTGCAAGCAAGCTGACGGTGAACCTTGTCAAAACTGAGTTCGGCCATGCCCACGTCACTTTCTTGGGGCATGTGGTCGGACAAGGGGAAGTCCAGCCTATAGCAGCCAAAATTGAGGCAATTCAACAGTATCCAGTGCCAGGCGATAAGAAGAGTGTGATGAGGTTGCTGGGTATGGCGGGGTACTACCGCCGTTTTTGTCCAAACTTCTCCTCCGTTGCCTCTCCCATGACTGACCTGCTGAGTGGCAAGAAAACCTTCAAGTGGACTACGGCTTGCCAGGAATCTTTTGAGAATCTTAAATCCCTGCTGGCAAATGCTCCTGTACTACTTGCCAGTGAAATTGGCGCCGGTGCTGTGCTTCTGCAAGAGGGTGAGAGTGATCAAGTGCTTCATCCGCTGTGCTATTTTTCTAGAAAATTTAACAAATATCAAAGAAACTATGCCACCATTGAAAGGGAGGCTTTATCACTGATCATGGCACTAGAAAACTTCAAAGTATATATTGGCAGCACTGCTTATCCCGTTCAAGTGTTCACTGATCATAACCCACTTACTTTTATTGACAAGATGAAACATACCAACCAAAGACTTTTGAGGTGGGCTCTATCACTTCAGCCCTATAACATGAACATTTCCCATATCCGCGGAAAAGAGAACGTGTTGGCTGATGCAGTTTCACGAGTCTGATTATTTAGAAACTATGTTTATATGCAAATTATTTTTTGTTTTATTGTCATTGAGTACCTTGTGTTTATATTATGAATTATTTTGCTTCATATTGATTTAAACTGATTGTGTTAGTTATTACTTTCACTGTGTAGCTGTATATCCATTTTCGCTTCCAGTTAGTTGTAAGCTCACTTTTTTGGGGGAGGTGTCACGTGCCTGAGCGCTCGGGAACTCGCATAGCGTGAGGCATATGTTCACGCCTACATTTCATACAAGCTATTAACTTGTTAATTGTACTTATTGTTATGTTCTAGGTAATAAGTTCAATATACAGGAGCGAACACAAACACCTGTATAGTTTTGTAGGTTCGATTTACTGGATAAGAGATATGTACACAGAGGGAAGTACCGCTCCTCAGCTTGTCTGCTTGTCAACTGCTGTATAGACGACGTATGGCAAGTGATACATTAGCAGCTTCCATACGTCGCCAGGCACATTAATTAGGCATGTGGGACATCTTAAATATATTGCCACACGCTACTAGCTAGGCTGAATAAATAATACATAAATGGAGCACATACATAATATACATACATAATATATAATCCAGCATACATAATATACATACACCTCCCTCCCCCCTATACGCTCATAGCAAAGTCTTGAGCTGACCTTTTCTTTTGGATCCGTTCTGAGCGTCGAGGGACTAGATCACTGGGAAGGGTATGGGACTCAACACTGGTGGCGGGGTCAGCAGAAGGCATTGTTACGGGGCGGAGAAAACGGCGGTTCCTCCACCACACACGACCACTGGGTAACCGCACCTGGTAGTCCCGTGACCTACAGAGACCCATGACTACGCCTACTTTGTCCCAACGTAGGAAGGTCGGGTCCTGAACACGGACTTGGGTGCCGACACTCAACCTGGGGAGAGAACGGGCGTGGTCGTTGTAGCGGGCGATGACGTCCTGAACACGTTCGGCGGCTCGGCGATCACAATCCTCTGTCTTGGCCTGCCACTCCTTGGAGAAGGATTGAGGGTGAGCAGGGACACAAGAACGAAGGGGGCGTCCATACAAAGCCTGGGCAGGGGAGCGTCCGGTGTAGTTAGGTGTGTTGCGGAGTTCAAGAAGACCCCGGTCGAAGGCCTCGCAGTCAATGTTCCCAGAAGGGGCCACCTTAAGGATGAGGTGCTTCAGGGATTTGACAGCCGCCTCAGCGTGGCCGTTGGACTGCGGGTAATGGGGCGATGACAACACATGCCGGACCCCCCATCGGTCGAGGAACACAGCAAAGTCCCGGCTTGTGAACTGAGGCCCTCCGTCGGTTCGCAGGCGCACAGGAACGCCCACGTCACGGAAGTAGTGGCGGAACTTGCTGATGGTGGCGGCAGACGTCGTGTCATTACCGCACTTGATGACAACCGGCCAACCAGAGAGACGGTCGATGATAACAAGGAAGGACTTTCCTGACACAGAGAAAAAGTCGGCTGACACAGACTCAAAGGGGCGGGTGGGGTTGTCGTCACTCATGAAGGGTTCCTGCTGCTGGCTGGGTTGTAATACGTGGCGGGGCTTACACACCTGGACAGCATTGGAGATGTCGGGGTCGATGCCAGGCCGGAACACAGTCTGTCTTGCACGTCGTTTGGTGGCCTCAGCTCCACGGTGACTGTCGTGAAGGCGAGCCAAGACGTGGGGACGTGATGCAGCAGGGACGACTACCGAAGGAGAGGTGTCACTGGCCAGCGGTAGGGGTAGGGCGGCAGCAAGGTAGTTGCTGCTCCCTTCGTGTACCCTGTTGGCGTATTTTACCTCGAGAATCGGTGTTGGGAAGTCCTGGGAGATGATGGCCAACTCTTGGCAATGTCTGTAGGACAGCAAAGGAGTCGGGACACCGTTATGCACATCAATCCAGGCTTGACACGACCTGTTGCCAAAGGTGACTTGTGCTCGGAGTGAACCTAGGGCTGGGGCCATCTGTGAACCATCTGCCGTGACGCAGAGGTCCTTGGGAGGCGGTCCTAGATCGCTTGGAGAGAGCCCCAAGCATTGCAAATGCTGGGGACCGATGACTGTAGCATCAGCGCCGGTGTCAGGCAACATCTGAAGACGGGATGACACACTGCCATAGGTCACGATGACACTGATGTACTGAGGAACTTTGGTCCTGGGATGCGAGGAGTACACCCTCCTAATATGGGTCGGGCTTTGTCCAGGGTCGTCGTGCCTCTGATTTGGCGACTGTGGGCGGCCCTCACTGGTAGAAGGGCGCTGAAGCTTCCGCCGACGCTGTCCCTTGGGTTTGTTGGAAGGGCAACACTTGTCATAGTGGCCCAGACGACCGCACACATTGCACTGGACGCGTTTGGCTGGGCACCATACTGTGAGTGACCAGTGGCCCTTACGGTCACAACTGTTGCATGTAGACTCAGCAGGTGGACACGCCTGTGTTCCGTGCTGCTTACCACAGTTGTTACAAAATGAGCCGGGCGTGGACGTGGTGGGCGAAGGCGTAGGAGCAGACTTCTTGTCCTTGTACCGGGACACAGCGCGTACAGCTGTAGGGGGAGCCCGGATGGCAGAGGTGGCACACCTGGCAGCCTCATAGGAGCGACATATCGTCAACATATCCTGAAGAGAAGAGGAAGAGTCGAGGGAGGTGAGGCGTTGGACAAGTTCCTCGTCCTTAACACCCATCAGGATCACCTGCTTCAACTGGGTCTCCTCGCACTGCTGGTGGTGGCCTAGACATATATCTACCTCTTCCGAGGCTCTCTTAAGACGTACATAAAAGGCGTCAAAAGTCTCACCCTCCATCTGTCTGCAGCTAAACAATTCCCTCCTGCGCAGAGCTTCATTCTGCTGTCCTTTGATGTGCCGTTGTAGAATGTCCAGTACCTCCTCTACAGACAGCGAAGAGGTCGGAGGTACCTGCAGCGTATGTTCTAAGACACGCTGAATTTCCAAGGACAGGCACATACGCAGCTGGATGAGTTGTTTAGGCTGTGACAAACTCTGGAGATCCACCATTGTAGAATAATCAGTCCACCGTCGCCGCCATTCACGAAAAGTCTGGAAATTCACATCAGGCTTCAAGATGGGCGGTGTTTGAGCTGCTGCTTTAGGTGGGGCTGGGGGGCGTGAAGGAAGCATTGATGAGGTATCTGAACCATTCAGTACCGAGGCAGTGTTAGAGCCAGGGGCTTGGTTAACAGTGAGGCGAGATATCAAGGCTTCAAACCGTGCACTGTCTTCCAATCTCCGTTGGTGGTCTCTCTCTGCCTCTGCTTGCCTTCTGTGTTCATCCGCCACACGTCTGTTAGCTTCATCCTCGCGCCTTTCATCTCTCATAAACTTCATTAAAGCAATTATCTCTGGAGACAACGCTGAATATTGAGGTGAAGGGCTGCGCGATGTTGTGGGAGCTGGAGCGTCGTGGCCGGCCTGGTCATCCATCTCTGCGGGGCTATCATCCGCCTGACTCATCCAGACGCTGGGTCCACGGCTACGTAAGGCATGAGACATAACTACTTCATCTGTGTACTGTGTCTTAAATCAGTGTTGACCGGTCAGCCCGTCTTATCAACAAGATCTCAGACAAAAAATTAATTAAATACACAGATAAGTAGATTATATATATAAAATATATATAAGGAAGCCGCCGATGTCAGTGAGTGTGTGATGCCGGGCGGGCTAGAGGGTCTCGCGATGAGGGGCCTCGAGCTGTGAGGGGGGGTGGAGACGACTAGGAGCATCAGTTACCCTCAAGGAATGATGAGAGGAGCATGTGAAAAACGTTACTCCTTACAAATGCCCACAACATGCCGTGTACCTTGGGAATCCTTTAGAACAAGGTCACACATGAATGGTACGAAACACACAATGCACTAAACACTTCACAGAAAATCACTGTCACTGACACTGCTCAAAGTTGCTAAATTCTTCGAGGAGGGGTGGCAGGCGGCGGTTGACACAGGGCAAGGGGTCCATAAGCCGGCTTTCCACAAACTTTGCACTGTCACTCGTAATTATCCAGTAAAAGTACGCACTGCGCCATGTTATGTTCTAGGTAATAAGTTCAATATACAGGAGCGAACACAAACACCTGTATAGTTTTGTAGGTTCGATTTACTGGATCAGAGATATGTACACAGAGGGAAGTACCGCTCCTCAGCTTGTCTGCTTGTCAACTGCTGTATAGACGACGTATGGCAAGTGATACATTAGCAGCTTCCATACGTCGCCAGGCACATTAATTAGGCATGTGGGACATCTTAAATATATTGCCACACGCTACTAGCTAGGCTGAATAAATAATACATAAATGGAGCACATACATAATATACATACATAATATATAATCCAGCATACATAATATACATACACTTATTATATTATTATTGTTCTTAGTTACTTAGGTTAATTGTATATTTATGTATGTTATTAATATGCATCATTGTGTTACTCTGTTAAGTCAACTCAAGAGTAGTATTAATTAATTATATAAAATATCTAGCAAATGTCCTGGATCACGTGATATGAGACGCTCTCCTCCACCGCGTGGGCACGCTTCTCCAGTAGCGAAAAACCGTGGCATATGGTAGACGTGTCCATTCTTTCTCTATCCTTGACCCTTGTCTAGTGCCTTGTCCAGTCTTCTGCAATGCCCTAGGGGTATCAGGTATTAGTGACACGTTTAGTTAGGCCTAGGAAGGGATCCTGGTGGTAAGGAATCTCCTGTTTGGTAGGAAATAACTATTTTGTAGTGATTGTTGTATGTATATATTTTGTATGTCTGTGTAATATAGTTATGTTAAGTAATATTCGTTTGGTCTAACTCCTTAACGGTGTATTTTCGCCCTTCCGGCATCACTCTTATTTTAATATACGATCACTTATTCCCTTAAATTCTTGTTTGCTAGTCAGTACTCCCTTTAGAACATAAATTGAATTGATTAATTATCTTCCCTTTTGTGACTTACTTATTTCAACTTGTTCATACTTATTCAAGTACATTTAGTTGAGTAGGTTTTTGTGAGGATAATTATTGCCGTGTTCCCTATTTGTTCCTTTATTTGTTAATAACTTGGGGTAGGTTTCACTCCCCAGGTATAAAGGGTAGTGAGGTCGCGACAGTACCCCAGCCCAGTCTTACCCCCAACAAACCGCGCCTTAACCAGTATGCTCATCGTTGCCGCTTACAGCACTAACTCGTCCACGACATTTCTGTGTGTCCTCTTTTCATTCTCAGGTACCTACTGCTCCTGATGAGGATCCTGCTCCTGATGTAGACCCTGCTCCCAAATATTCCACCCAGCGCCCCCGAGAACTTTGCCCCTGCTGCGAGAGAACCACCACGTTCCTCGCCTGTTCTTCCCGCAGTTCAACCTTCTCATATCTACAACTCTGCTTCTCCCACAGATTTTGTGCCACTTGACAGAGTCGTCACTCGTAGCGGCCGAGTGGTTTACACCTCTGCCCACTATGTCTCGCACGTGGAATACAACTCTGCCCACAACAAGTTTCCTGCAGAGCCCGGACGGGGGGGTGGGGGGAGTATTGTAGTGGACACTCTCCCCTACAACTGATCTTCCGTCTTCGCCTCAGCCAATCAACAGCGAGTTCTATATTTCAGACCCTGCTTCTGAACTGCTAGCTGATTGATCACTTGCCGTCCTCTCCTCATCCTATCAGCAGTAAGTTCCAGACCACACTCTCTTCCACCGAATCGCTCGCTGATTGGCCTGTTGCCGCCTCGTCTCAGCCAACCAGCAGTGCCGCACACTTCGCATCTCCGTTTCTTAATCCGGCAGAATCATATAAATACCCCCCTGCCGATTTAGCCTCACTTCAGAACTGAACCTCGGCGAGGTAAGATCTTTCTGCTCCCGAGGTACTACGTAAACCTGACAGTGTTCACCTGTAACCAGGCGAAGGTCGTTAGACTGTATCCAGTCAAGCGCCCTTCGCGCAAGCAACTGAACCTCCTTGTCCTGAGGAAGTTTTTTGACTCCTCAGGAATCACGGGGGTGACAAGGGTCGTCCGCAGAGACAGTGGTGGCCTTATCGTCACCTTCGCGGAATGGGGAGAGGCCCAGCAACTAGCCAACCTAAGAGAAATCAACGGGATCTAGATACTAGTTGAAGCCTGCATAGAGGACAACTTGGTTTTGGGAGTCATCTCCCACACCGAAATTAAACATCTAGAAAAAGAAGAACTGGCCGAGCTGATCGGAGACCAGCTCTCAATAGTAAGGAAGCTGACCAGTACAACTGCACTGGTTGGCTACCCCAAGAAACTACCAAGCACCGTTTTGCTGGGATGGGAGAAGATCCCAGTAAGACCGTATGAAAGAAGGCCAACAAGATGCTACAAATGCCAGAGGTACGGCCATCTGGCGCGGAAGTGTCGTGCTCGGGAGGTCTGTTCCAGTTGCGGGACACCCGGGCACCAGGACACCAACTGCTCGGCGGCCGCCAAGAAGTGCGCAGCTTGTGGTGGCCCTCACTCCTCCTCAAACCGGGAGTGTCCCAAGTGGAGTGAGGAGTGTAGGGTGGCTAAGCTGCGAAGTAAGGAAAAATTGAGCTACAAG
Organism: Homarus americanus; assembly: GCF_018991925.1. Lineage (NCBI taxonomy): Eukaryota > Metazoa > Arthropoda > Malacostraca > Decapoda > Nephropidae > Homarus > Homarus americanus. The sequence continues at coordinate 16,913 of NW_024730434.1, forward strand.
GAGGCTCTCCTTGTAGTGAAAACTGAAGTAAAGACGAATCAAGACCCCAACAAAACCACAACAAATAAAAATCAAGATCCCCAAGAAGACCACGGAAAAAAAAGAAGCCAAAATTAAACCCGATTTTATAACACTATCAGTAATCCCGTTTATAGACGTGTACGAGAATATTCCAGAACAAGACCAAGAAGAAGAATGGAAATTGAAAAGTAAAAGAAAAAACAAGAAAAGGAAGAAGTCCAAAGAAAATGACTCAACAAACAAACAGCTTTGGCCGAAATAGCCTAACGGCGAAGTGGCCAGTAATCCCCAATACAAGTTACAAGTTTAGCCTCCCTTCGCCAATAAGGTCGGGGAGGGGTGCATAGTACCTGTACACAAACCCTCTCCCTCAAGAATGGGACCAGGAAGACACAATACCTGCAAAAGCCCTCCATGCAAATTGCAGAAGACCTTTACATGCCAAAAGGAAAAAGAAAGAAAGCAATAATAACCTAACTCTGCCAACCACTAATAAAACCTACAATTATCCCAAAAGAAAAACTTAACCCACCCAATCTTACTCAATTCCTCCCCTCCCCAAAAAAATATTGACTCAACTATCCAACACTAATCAACTCCCACAATCCTCCAAAACAAAACTTAATATACCCGACCTTTCTAACAACCCCTTCGACCCCCATTAAAAGAAATAAAAAATAAAAATATACATTTAACTCAATACAACTATTCAATAGCCACAATCCCATATCACCCTTAAAAAATCCTACCATACTATAAATTAACCTAACAACCACCAAAGCCCCCTCCTCTCCTCCCCCTCCTCCTAAAAAAAAAAAAAAAAAAAAAAAAAATCCCAACAACTCACCATACCTGACCTTACTAACAATTATCCTCCCCCCTTTCCCTCACCTTACTATATTGACACACACACACACACACACACACACACACACACACACACACACACTCACACACTCACACAACAACCCCCCTTAAGCAATCCTAACTCAGCACAAATCAACATACCACCTCCACCCCCAACCAATCCCCAAATACAAACGCCCTCCCCCCACAACCAATCTGCAAACATAACCCTCACCCCCAGACAAAGCCTTACATAATACTACAGTACAACTCTCCAGAACCAAATCAAACGTACCCAACCTCTATGACAGCCACTCTCAACAAAATCGACCTAACTCAAGACTGAAACCAATCAACCTATATCAGATTCTCATCTCGGTTCATAATTTGACAAAAAAGCTCAAATCTGTCTTCTGCTATTACTAAAAACTCTCCTACGATACGCTCATCCTTCCTTACTACGAATACTTTGACATTTCAAGCTCAAAGATTCAAAACCCTTCCTCCAACTCGCTCCATTCCTCTTTGACATAGCTCAAAGACTTTACCTTCATCTTTCTCCAAACAACCCTACGACTAGCTACATTTCCATATTTCACCTTCTCTGTTACTTTGATCGTGTGTGCCTGTGCGTCCGTCCACCTGCGCTTCTCGGCTTGCGCCGCCGCCGTGGCTGGGCGGTTCTTCTTCCGCTTTGCCAACACTGCCTAAGCTAAGACGACAACCAGAGCACCCGCGATGGCCCTTTGCCTACCCGGTCCTGCTCCCGCCCTCCCTCTGCCTCGTCCTGATTGTGATTGTTATACCATCCGGGCACATTGCCTACCCCCTCACGCAAGCAGTGTTTAGCCACTGCACCTATTCTCTCCTTCTAAAATTCACTTCTATCCTCCCTTTATCCTTCCCCTGAACCTCTTTCCCCCCTGTCACTAGCTTTTATGTGTGTATGTTAGTAACATTTGAAGGATTGAAGTTGAAAATAATCAAATTGGACATGCCTTCCAATATCACAACACTACTATGCAATTTCTTAGACAACAGAAAGGCCAAATTAATCATCGACAACCATCTAGGACAAACGTTCAACCTTCATAGTGGAGTTCCCTAAGGCAGTAATATATCGGCAGCCAAACGAACATGGGAAAAAGTACGAGATTTCGACTCAGAAACTGTAGCAAACTGGTTCGACAACGAACAAGTAAGAAGAGCAAGAGAAGAACACGCTTGGTTCAGATTAAGCAGAAAAAAAGTCGACAACCCACCACCAATACCAAAATACATCAAAAATTATCAAATTCAATACAAAAACAAAAGAACTGTATAGCCATTAAATACTGTACCTTCAAGTCAAGCTTCAATCTTTCAATTAAACCAAAAAGATAGGACCACCTCCTTGTGAACAAAAGTAGCAAGTTGGATCCTACACCTCTTCTTAGAAATTAAACTTCCCTACTATAAACAAAATGTTTCATTAAAAGATGAGAGTGACCGAAGGACACTATCCTTGGCCTCTCCAACCCTTGTCTTCTTGCCCCTTCCTTCCACTCTTATTAAAAACAAACGATACGTTGCTCAGCCAGCTCCACAAGAACCTGGCCAGAGGTCGTCACCCCTTCCTTGAAACAATGGCTACCTCAAAATAAACATACTTTTAACTAAATGACAAAGGCTTGAGAGCTAGAACCTAATCACGCAAGATGTACGTTCAAATATAATTACTCTAACCTCAGCATATCTGGGTGAGCCCGGATACTGTCAATCTCTTACTTTCCTTCAAATTTCCTCCCACTTTTCCTTGATCCTAAACAAATCCCCTCTCCCCCGAATCGCTACCAAAGAACTTCCAATCCTAATCCCGGCCCTCCCTCCCAGCATTACAAGCAATAGCCTTCTACTATATCTACAGACGTCAAGTCAAGTCAAGTAACATTAACAGACTGCTGGATCCGGAGCTGTGAAGACTTGCTTTTTCTGCTGCATGTGTTGAGCAGTCTGCAGCTTCGTTGTGATTGGACAATCAATCCTAGTGATTGATCTTACCTAACATAACGACTGTGCAATTACCATCTCAGATTGTGAGAGAAACATTCAAGCTTCTGAAAAACATATATTTGGGCTCCCCAAAATTTTGACTACTCCCCGTGCGTCTACGTCCTGGATTGGCCAATCAGCGGTGCCCCACGGTGGCGTGATACATGCACGTTTACTGCGGTGCTCTGATTGGCTGACCGAACGTGGCGTGGTAGGGAGACTGTCTCTACTCTCTAAGTCCTCTTCTTTTTCTTCTTTCATCCCCTCATGCACTCTGTTCCTAGAACGGGAGGCGGGACTTAGCGATACGGTCGATCCGGCAAGGGAACCTGTGATAGTGCAGGGCACCCCTTGTCCGGGGGTCACCGGTAGGTGGCAACATATATAGACATAACTTATCGTCACAGGTAACCTGGGCGCAGAACTCTACGAGTCTGACGCCCATCCAAGAGGGGGGGGGGGGCGGATGGAGTCACTGCTCCCAGGCAGGAGCCCTGTGTTATAGGTAGGATTGTGATGTATTCATGGAAGATGACCACAAGCATTAGGATTAAACATAGAGATAAGGGACACCCTATTGGAAGAGGAAAAGTGGCAGAAATCACTTATAACAAATTACAAGTCCCATAAACAAGAATATTTAGTACCAACGAAGTTTCAAAGCAATCTGTAAAGATGACTTTGACAAAGACAAAATCATCACAAAAGAAGCCAGAGATGTTTTGTACAATGAAGGACTTGTTGTCATGCCACCAGAACAAAAAGCAAAAAGATCAGTTTTCGTTCGCCAAGTCGACCAGGAGATCGGGAGGAAGACAGCTGAAGATCTGAAAGATGAACTGGAACGCCAAAAGAGTTGGATGAGGATCGAGGAAGTTTTTCAAGATAAAAGACTACACTCATGTTTTCAAGATTACCTTCGAAGAAGTTTCAATGGCTGAAAAAGTAATACAACAAAGCTTTCTAATATTTAATATGTCAGTAACATCTCATCAAATAAAGAAGGAAACATATTATATCCATCTGCAAACTTGCTTTTCTTGTTAAAAATATGAAGAACACACAACGAGAGACTGTCCAGAAAAAGAGAAAAAGTACTGTTCACACTGTGCAGGCGACGACCATACCTACACTGAATGTAAGAACCCACATGTTGGCTGTCTCAACTGTAAGAGAAACGGGAATGCACATATTGGACACAGGACGTTAGCAATGGCATGCCCAATAAAAAAGCACATGATAAAGTACAAGGGACAAGAAAAGAAGGACACGACATACGTTAAAATAACCAAGTGAGCTGTCCAAGAGGCTCACAGACCAGAATCCACTACCTTTAACTTAAGCGAACCAATACATGACAAGGTAATGATTAGTATAATCCACGCACACCTACACAATATCATTGCACCCGGATCATACAATGACGAGTTAAGGATAATGTTTAAATTGAATAGCCTACCGGAGATGATATTCCCAGAGAATCCAGAATCCGAAAAATTATTTCAGGCAACATACTCAAGCGAACTGAAAGGAAGACTACAGCTAGAAAAACAAAGGTTTGAGCAAGGAGCAACAGCTGATACACAAGGAACACAAGCGACTGATAGAGACCCCAGACAAATGACTAGAAGAGACAAAGAGAAGATAGAAGCAACAAAAGGACAGTCTACAAGACAAAGGATAAGGAGGAGAGAAGAGAGGATGGAGACTGATCACAACAGATAACCTGAATCTGCTGAAGACATTGGATTAAAAGTTATCACCACAACAAAACATGAAATCCCAACATCGAGACCAACAGGAGGGACAATAGCGAAAACTGTGAAGGAGGGATATACAAGTGGACATATCAAGAAAAATCCATATGCAAAGATTACGTCTGGACACTAATCACTAGAGACAAACTGAAGATAACGACCAATGACATTAAAATAGTAGACCCATCAGAGTGTAGAAGAGTCAGAAGCGGGAAACAGGATTGTAGGGTTTCGTGATATTATGTTGTCTAGCACTCAGGATGGATGGAAACTCTAAGGTGGTGGTTTTCTTATATAATATAAGTTATATGGTAGACAGTGTGGTGCTGGAGATGCCGTGTGGTGAGGAGCTGCTCAGTAGACATGTTCGGTGAGTAGCGTGTTGAAGGAGGTAGATGTGGAGGAGCTTCGTTAGAGAAGATGTTGCCTGTTGCTGGCCTCCAGGTTGAATGAGAGCTGGACAGCGAGGAGCTTGCTTGGAGGAGGTGTTGAGTGTTCAGGAACGTAGAGTAGAATGAATCTCAATGGAGAGACAGAGCTTATATACACAGCCGCCGGAAGTAAACCGTGGGAAGTCGCCGGTTTCTTGACTGCGTTGCTAGGGAAGACGTGGCTGGTTGCTAGGATACTGTGGCATCTGGTGACGCCCCCCCCCCCCCTGGGCCGCTCGTTTGGTTGCTAGGGAAGACGTAGCAGGTGGCTGGTTGGTAGGATACTGTGGCATTGGAATGCGGCTACGCAGTTGTAGGGGAGACGTCCACTACAATACTCCCCCTCCCGTCCCGGCGTGGCGGGAGGCTGGATGTTGTCCGGGTTGTGTCCTACACATAACACATACCGGGCAGGTGTATGTACGACTCGGCCGCTACGTGTAACAACTCCGTCTAGTGACACAAAACCTGTGGGAGAATTAGGAGGAGAAAGAGGGTTTGGGATTAGAGGAGGTTGTACAAGCAATGGTTGTTGTGCTCCTGCTGCTGCAGGGGCTGTGTCAGGAGGAGGGTCCATGGCAGAAGCAGGTTCTATGATAGATGCAGGTTCTATGTCAGGAGGAGGGTCCATGGCAGGAGCAGGTTCTATGACAGGAGGGAGGTCTATTACAGGTTCAGGTTCTATGACAGGAGGAGGGTCTATGACAGGAGCAGGTTCTACAGCAGGAACAGGGGGTACATGAGGGTGAAAAGAGGGTGCCCAGAAATGTCGTGGGCGTGGTGTTGCTGCAGGTGGTAACTGCGGGTAGACTGGTGCAGGCATAGTTTGTTGATGGTGCTGCTGGGCTGGGGGCCCGACGGGTAAGGTGGCCGGTTTGACTCGGTCTATGCTGACGGTGTCATGTCTGCCATTCCTGATAATCGTCAGGAACTTTGCTAAACGGGTAACCACCTGGAAGGGTCCATCGTAGGGGCGTTGTAATGGGTTGCGGTGAGCATCATGCCTGACGAAAACATACTCGGCTGTGAGTAGTGCAGGAGGGATGTGTTCAGGGCGCCGAGGAGGCTGGCGTGGAGCAGTAGCTCTGAATGCAGAAACTGCTTGTCGTAGCTTTTGGAGTAAGTCGTGACGAACGGCTGGAGTGGTTTGGTTGGGATCAGGAGGAAGTGAGAAATCCCCGGGTAGCGGAAGGGGCTCGCCTAGTGTCAGATCTGCTGGGCTACAGTCCATATCCTCCTTGTGTGACGCACGGATGCCGAGGAGCACTAAAGGAAGCGCATCAATCCAGCTGTAAGGGTCGTGCTGTGCCTTGAGTGCGTCCTTCAGCTGCCGGTGAAAACGCTCTACCATGCCGTTGGCTTGAGGGTGGTATGCTGTAGTGCGTTGTCTAGACGTGCCGAGGAACTGTAGGAGGTGCTGCCAGAGTTGTGACTCAAATTGTACTCCTCGGTCAGTGATTACGGTTGCGGGGGGGGGGTCCAAAATGGGAAACCCAACCGGACATGAAGGCGCGGACAGTAGTCTCTGCTGTAGCGTTGGTCATGGGAATTGCTTCTGTCCACCTGGTGAAACGGTCGATGCAGGTGAAGATGTAGGTGCTACCGTAGGATGATGGAAGAGGTCCCACGATGTCGAGGTGTACTACTTGAAAACGTCCTTTGGGAATAGGGAAGGTTTGTAAGGGGGCCCGTATGTGACGATGTATTTTGGAGGACTGGCAGGCCAGGCACTGGGCAGCCCATTTCTTAGTATCAGACTTGATGCCGGGCCAGACGACACGTTGCGTGAGGAGGCGCTGGGAGGCCCGCACACCCGGGTGGCTGAGACCATGGATGCGGTCGAAAACAGCGCGGCGGTGGACGTGAGGCATGAACGGTCTAGGCTGTCCACAGGATACGTCGCACCACAATTTTATCTTTGTGCCAGGAAGAGGGAGTTCTTGGAGTGTGAGGCCTGAGGGGGATGTCTTGTATGCTGCCAGGTCTTCGTCTTTCTCTTGAGCCGCGGCTAGCTGCCCATAATCAATGGGTGGAGATGAGGGAAGAATGTTGGATATACAACGAGAGAGGGCGTCGGCGATCTCGTTGTGGCTGCCTTTAATGTGTTGGACGTCGCTGGAGAACTCCGAGATGTAAGCCAAGTGGCGCAGGACACGAGGTGTATGTGACTGAGAAGCTGAAGCGAAGGCGTGGACGAGGGGCTTGTGATCAGTGAAGATGGTGAACTGACGGGCCTCGAGGAAGTGCTGGAAATGTTTGACAGCCAGGTATATGGCCAGGAGTTTTCGATCAAAGGCGCTGTACTTGAGGTGTGGTGGTTGAAGCCGTTGTGAGAAGAAAGCAACGGGCATGAGAATTCCGTTGATCTCCTGCTGTAAGACGGCGCCCACTGCAGTAGAAGAAGCGTCTGTTGTGAGAGTGGTCTGGGCGTTAGGTGCGGGGTGGGCCAAGAGGGTGAGGCGTGTAATGTGCTGTTTGATAGTGACGAATGCCGTAGTAGCCTCTTGAGTCCACACGAGAGACTTGTGAGACTTCTTTGGGCGTCCCTTGAGAAGGTCGTGTAGGGGGGCTAGGACGGTGGCAGCTTTGTCAATGAAGCGGTGGTAGTAGTTGACTAAACCCACGAATTCTCGGAGTTTCTTCGCCGTTTCAGGTTTGGGGAACTTCCTAATCGCAGTTATCTTCTGTGGTAGGGGTTGTATGCCACTGGGCGAGACTCTGTGACCGAGGAAATCGATGGCCGAGGTTCCAAAGACGCACTTAGCAGGATGAACTTTCATGTTGCTGTTCTGCAGGCGTTGGAGAAGGAGTTGTAGGTGGTGGCGGTGCTCGGCAGGCGTCGAAGATGCGACGAGGATGTTGTCAATGTAGACGGTGACAAAATCGAGGTCGCGAAGCATATGGTCCATGTACCTCTGGAAAGTCTGTGCTGCATTGCGTAAGCCAAAACTCATGAAAGTGTACTCGAAGAGTCCAAACGGAGTGGTGATGGCTGTCTTCTGGGTATCTGCCTGTGATACTGGGATCTGGTGGAAGGCACGCTCCAAGTCGATCTTCGAGAAGATAGTCTTGCCATGAAGTTTGTGGTGAAAGTCCTGGACATGCGGAATAGGGTACCTGTCAGGTTTGGTGACAAGATTCAGGGCTCTGTAGTCGCCACACACCCTCCACTCGCCGGGTGTTTGCTTGGGAACCATGTGAAGAGGCGATGCCCAGGGACTCCTTGAAGGGCGAATGATGCCGTCTTGCAGTAGTTTGTTGAATTCTACTTTGGCTGTGTTCAGGAGCTCAGGGCGCAGGCGGCGAGGGCGTGAAAAGACTGGTGGTCCTTTGGTTTCGATGTGGTGGAAAATTCCCGATGTAGGTGGTGGGGGTAGGGAGACTCGGGGTGAGAAAAGCTCCTTGAATTCGTCGAGCAGGGAGGAGAACTCGTTGGAAGGCGCAAGACAGGTGATAGTGTCGGTGTGTCTGGCACGAGAACCCTGGATCTTGCGTGCTGTAGGCTCACGGATGAGGCATAGATGACTTGGTTTGACGCCGAGCTTGTGGAAGGTGAGGAAGTCGAAACCAAGGATGGGTTGAGACACGTCTGCTATCACGAATAACCAACGCAGAGTCTTGGGCAGACCGAGGTCTAAGGCGAGGGTGCGTACGCCGTAGGAGGCGATGGAGGTACCGTTGGCAGCGAACAGGTCATAAGAGGGTTGCTTTGACTTGTCTTGTAGTGAGGGAGGGATGAGGCTGACCGATGAACCTGTGTCGATGAGGAACTTCTTGCCAGAGGTGCGGTCGGTGATGTGCAGTAATGAGACGCCTGAAGGGACGGAGGCTGAGGCGTCTACCAGCCTCCGGTGTTGCCGTTTCCCGAATAGGTGCAATAGGGCTCACAGTTTCGAGCATTGCGGCCGAAAGTCTGGTGATACCAGCAGAGGGTATATTTGTTGTGCTGGGGGCTGGCTGCTGTGCGTCGGAACTTGTAGGGCGTAGTGTGTGAGTCAGGAACCGGCGCAGCAGCGGGTATGGAGGAGCAGAACTGCTCAATGGTGTCCATCCTGCGGTTCAAAGTTTGCAACAGGTCCTTGATGTCTTGTGAGGTATTGCTCGGCTGAGGGGTGTTGACTCGGCTTACAAGTTCGGTGGTAGGTACTGGTGTGACTGTGGCGGCAAGGTGTGCAGCAGCGCACTCGTTGAAAATTCTGTCTGCCGCGGTTGCATATAGTTCTGGTGTCGTAGAGTAATCTACTGCGGACAGGATGTTGCGTACTTCTGTGGGTAGCTTTTGTGCGTGAAGCTGGCGCAGGATAGAGTCGGGGAGTCTGTCTGTGTGACAGGAGTTCAGCCTACTCATCATCTCCCAGAGAAGTCCCGGGGTTGAGTTCCCGAGGGAGATAGAGGATAGGTCTTGCGGGAGATTGGGGCTGGTCTGTTGATAACGCGTCTTCAAGGCAGCCCGCAGGGTAGCGAATTTGTTGTCATCTGGAGGGTTGGAAATGGTCTGTGAGACCCGCGTGGCGACTTCCGTGGGCAAGGCACAGAGCAGGGCGCCATACTTTTGCTCGTCAGTCGCTTGTGAGCCGACGAGGGCTGCTTCCACATGATCTAACCAGTCCTCGACGTTGTGGTTGAAAGTCGGTAGAGAGATCCGTCCGTCCTCCATCCTGTGTGAGTGGTTTTCTTATATAAAATAAGTTATATGGTAGACAGTCTGGTGCTGGAGATGCCGTGTGGTGAGGAGCTGCTCAGTAGACACGTTCGGTGAGTAGCGTGTTGAAGGAGGTAGATGTGGAGGAGCTTCGTTAGAGGAGATGTTGCCTGTTGCTGGCCTCCAGGTTGAATGAGAGCTGGACAGCGAGGAGCTTGCTTGGACGAGGTGTTGCGTGTTCAGGAACGTAGAGTAGAATGAATCTCGATACGATACGATACGAAGTCTTTAGTTAAGAGGTGAAAGAAGATTATTAGGGGTTGAAGGAAAAGTGGTGAAACTTAAATACAGTAGGAGTAGAAAGAATCTGGGCTCAACCAGATCGCTTCATCTTTCTTATTGGTGTTTTGTCTTTGTTCTGCTCCCTTGGGTCGTCAGACCTTTGTAGTAATATTGGTTTATTTATATAAATGTGCTTATTATTTATTTTTATTGTTTGGAGTTAATGGGCCACTTGGAGTCCTTGTGTAACTGGAGGTAATCCACATTTTTTTTTTTTTTTTTTTTTGGGGTAGTTAAGTGTGTTAGTTATTGATCTAAAATTTGCTGTGTGGAAGACCTGCCAGGTTCTTGAGTGGAGCTGTTGGTCCTCTCATCTTTATTCCTAGTATAGCTGGGAGGTAATCACATTATTATTATTATTATTAATATATACACTATATATATATATTTTTTTTTTTTTTTTTTTATATGGGTTAGTGAGCCCGCCCAGGTCCTTGTGTAGCTGGGAGGGTAGTCACATTTTTTTTTTTTTCTTTTTTTGCTAAGATGTTAGTTCAATGTTAAATGTTAAATGTTAAATGTTAAATATTAGTTATGTTAGTCTAAAGGTACACTGTATGGAGAGGCCTGCCAGGTTCTTGTGGAGCTGGTAGGTCACTCATCTTTTATTCTCTCTATTAATGTTTTATATGTATATTGGGGCAGGAGATGGTTCAATTACTTTCTTCCTGGCTGATTTAAACCAACTGTGTTCTTGGAATTCTTCGTTGTCTATATTATTTATCCAGTTTTGATATGTTTCTGTATTAAGTTCAGTCACTTTTTTCCAAATATTTACAGCTTTGTTGTGTATATCTACATTGATTGCTAAGAGGTTTGCTCTCTTGTGTAGCTGTTCATTATTGATGTGGTCTGTATATTTTATGTTATATATAAATCTGAGGGCTATATTTTGTACTGTTTGTAACCTTTTAATGCACGTTTTACTAAGGGTGTTCAATGGGATGGGTGGGTAGTCCATAATTGATTTGACAAGGGCAATATAAATCTTTCTTTTGTTATTAATGCTAAGGTTCTTAAAGCGTTTTATTTTTGATAATCTTATTCTTACCTGTCGTTCTTTATCTTTTAAGTATGTTATATATCCTCTTTTTGTTAGTTTTAATCCAAGCATCCTGCCTTCAGTGTCGTATGGGTATAGTTCCTGGTCGACTATTACTGGACTTGTTTTAATCTTGGCTATTGGTATTATCTTGAATTTGTTCTTATTTGTCCTGATTTTCCATTTTTCCTCAAAATTATTTATGTTTTTTATCGCTCTTACCGTGTAGAGTGCCATAAATTGAGTTGATTTTCCTGGGTATGATACTATTTGAGTAATATCATCCGTAAACATTACATATTCGCTAAAGGGTGAGTTGAGGTGTGTCTGAGAGTATAAATTTAGCATATGAGTGTTGGAGAAAGGCATCCTCCTTGAGGTGCCTCCACTCTCAAGATTAAACATAGTTCCCCATGAAGTTTCAATTTTGAATTTGTGCTCTCCTATCATCTAAATAGTTACACAATATTCTTAGCAAGTATTCGTTAAGTCCTAGTTTTAATATTTTATATTTCAAGCCTAAATGCCAAACTTTATCAAAAGCCTTAGAAACATCCCTTAAAATTATATTGATCTGGTTACCCTTGCTTTTTTCTATTGCAATTATTTCCGTTATTGTAGCTATTGCAGTTAGGGTATTTCTATTGGGCATAAATCCATGTTGTCTGTTGTTAGTTTTCCCATGTTGTGTTAAAAAGGCTATAAGTCTTGAATTTAATATTTTTCCAATAGTTTCCCGGTAATTTCTAATAAAGATATTGGCCTGTAGTTTAATATTTCCTTATTGTCCTTACCCTCCTTAGGAATAAATATCATTTTAGCATATTTTAGTTTGTCTGGAAAGTAACCAGTTATTAA
>NW_024730435.1:0-5000 GCF_018991925.1 Homarus americanus
TACATAATATCTTGGATGTAGCTCATCTTGCAATCACACATCACAAACAACTTCAGGCCAAAATGGTGTCGCTTGGGTGGAAACTGATACTGCCTCGACACAGCACTATACTTCTACGAATACAAATATTCTGGTAGTATAGATAGAAGAGGGTCCTGAATTTCTCATGTAGGTTGTCAAACATAGCGGATTTTCTTCGTCGAGTCACTGTACCCCTCTAGATTATCATAGACGTGGAGCAAATGTAAAATATTTGTGAAACTGTTTTCTGAGAGTAATTTGTGAAATATTGAAGTGGCAGTCTGTACCAGGTCAGTGGTCCAGTACTCTATTTATGAGTGGCAGGGTGGCAACGTGTGGGCTGGGGGTCATCTGGGTCATCATCGCTGTTTGTGTCATCCATCCCTGCAGGAGAGGCAGGCCCAGGGGGTGGGTGTAGGGTCATAAGATGAACCAGGTGTGGGTGAGCGGAGTAAGGGAGAGCGTCGAGATAAAATGCTTATGCCTGTGTTGAGAAGGGGGGTTTCAGAGGCAGGTGAGGAGCATAGGGTTGGTTGACGCTCATGATTACATGGAGAGAGAGAGAGAGAGAACGGCGAGACAATGGTGTCTTCCCGCTTCTTTTTTTTTAGTTGGCCCAATCTCACTACTTCTCCTAATGCTGATGCCAAGAAGGTCCTTGAACCCAATCTTGATCATCACCTTCACACTGAGTCACATATAGTTCCTCATTTTCCTTATCCCCTTACATATTTTCTTCACTTTCACTACTAGTACTTCCCTAAATGTAATCCAGGTCTGTGCGTCAAATCACTTTCATCACACGTGGCTTCATTATTGATATCACTACCACTCATAAAAAATAAGACGGTTTCAAAAAACAATAAAACAATTCCCATTTATTTTGCATAATAGTGAAGCCCAAAACTGCAGGATGTGTATACTTAATACACATTCTTGACCAACAACGCCTCTCAAATATAGAACAAGTATTCTCTTCCATGACCATCAAAAAGTTAATAAATACTGCATTGTAACTCCACAAGTAACCCAATAACCCTCTCCCATCCCTCTCGCCCCAAACTCCCTTACCCTCCTCAGTCCCCATAACACCACCCCCCCCCCCACACTTGTGATTTCTTCAGATTCCCGAGTTATGCTTTTGACTGTAACATCTTGACTGGGGTTATCACAGGGGGTATAGGAACACCTTTCCCTGACTGAACTACTGTACTGATTTTTTAATGCATTCAACACCACTAATCAGCATATCACCTGTTAACAACTTTTCTTTTTTAATTGGTTGATCAACACAACCTTCTTTCTGTTTCTACCATATCTTTATAAATGGTACTTAACATATATCATCCAATTATCACCACGTGAAACAGAAATTTTTCATTATGGCAGGACACCGTGAAATCATCCTTTTGAACAGGGAACTTTGGCATGTTAAATTAAGATGATCTGACAAAAACCCCTTCATTAACAAAGGTGAAGGGAAAGGAGGGGTGAAACAGTCCCTCCACAGTACACCCATGCCTGTGGTAATTTATAAATTATTCTAAAAAATATCTTAATAAAATGTGCTTAGGGTAAATATTTAGAGATTTTAACTTGCATAAGCTGGTGGCTATACATACTGTATGTATGTTACTGTAAAAAATGAGCACACATTCCATTATATATATTTATATTATGGATATACATTATACAGAAAATAATAACATAAAATATATTAGTAATGCTTACCCCAGTTGCATGCATTGATCAACTATGGTGATCTCTTGGAGTCAAGGAAAAACTATATGATTCAGATAGATAGAGTGAAGGACATATAAATGAAAGGAATAGATATCCAGGAAGCAGCAGTCTGCATGAATGAATGGAAGGCACAAGAAAAAGGAAAATAAATGTCCGGTGTGTGTTAACCCTTGATTACTTCCACCCCGTATTAAGCAATAAGTGGCTTGAAAACTAAGAAAATTTCAATACTCTCCTGAGATATATATATATGTAAACAATCATAGACATTTACCTGAAAGCAGCCAAATGAGCATAGTACGCAGGGCTTGGAAGGGAGACAGATCTTGTACAACGAAAGTACAGATGGCATAAACTGTAGGTTAGCATCTGTATATCATCCATTGTCATATCATTGTCATCCCACAGAATATGGTAATGAGTTGGTTTGCTGGTACCTTGAATACCCTGGAAATAATAAATTAATTCAATTAAAAGTTGAAAAAAACTGCTCACACTGTTCCTTTTATATACCCTTTAATGCTTCCTCTGGGTGGTTACAGAGGTTTAAGATCCGGAACAAGATCACCAATATAAACATTGGTGGTGAAGAAGCGAGTGCTGACCGTGCTGCGGCTAGGGAATTTCCTCCGTTTTTACGTGAGATTATGGAGGAAGGACAATACACCGACGACCAGGTGTTTAACATGGACGAATCTGGTCTTTTCTGGAAAAAGCTACCTTCCAAGTCCTTCGTTGTAAAGAATGCCAGCAAGATTCGGGGCCGGAAGATGCAGAAGGAACGCATCACCGTCCTGTTTACCACCAATGCCTCCGGTACCAGTAAGCTCAAGTTATCGGTGATCCACACAGCATGCAAGCCGCACGCCTACAAAACCATGGACATGACCAAGCTAAATGTCCACTGGCTGACCGCACGTAAGGCGTGGATGTTCTCTACACTGTCCCTCACCTGGTTTGATGACTATTTTGTTCCCGATGTAAAGAAATTCTGTGAGCAACAGAATGTGCCATTCAAGATTGTGTTGCTGCTGGACAACGCACCAGGACACTCGCCCCTACTGTTAGATCATCACCCCAACGTAAAAGTGGTCTTCCTTCCTCCCAACACTCCGTCTATATTACAGCCCATGGACCAAGAGTTAATCTGTAATGTAAAAGCTGCATTCTCTACGAAAAAATTCAAACTCCTGAACGACTACACCAACACCAGGGAAGAGTTGCATAACCTGAGTGACACCACCACCGATAGCAAGAGCGAAGAAGATGAGGATCAACAGTTGGCACAGCAAAAAATACTGTTCAAACAATTCTGGAGAGTATTTAACATCAAGAAAGCTGTGGACTTCTTGGTGGAGTCATGGGATCAGCTGTCTATTGCTACAATTCGTCACGCATGGAGACATGTGTTACATGGAATACCAGGTGAGAGGAGGAGTCAATCTGTGACTGGTGAGGTTCAGATTGTTGCAGTAGCAGTGGACCTTGCCAGAGAAGCTGCGCAGACTGTTACAGTTCCAGGCTTCTCCGAGACCACCAACGACGACATCCTGGAGGTGATAATGGAACCTGATGTGACTACCGAGGAGATGGTAGATGATGATGATGACGACGTCAGTGAAGAGGCAGGTGGTGCGTCATCCCAAGAAGAACAACACTTATCCCATAGTAATGTTAGGGGTGCCATCGAGTGTATCGAGAAAGCCAAGCTCCTCCTTTCCGACGACCCTGACGCAAACAGGTATGAAATCTTCACTACCCAGCTGTTGCAGACTATGGAGCCCTACATCAAGGTGTATCACGACAACATCAACACCAGCCGTCAGCAAAGCATAACAGATTTCTTCGCACTAGCGTAGCTAGGGGGGGGCGGCACTTTTGGGTCTGCTCATCACCCATATCTGCAGCTACTGGAGACGTTAATCCATCCCTTTGTATCGGCGGCAAGTTAATCCTTGTCGTGTCTGACCTAACACCTGACCCACATCATCACGGCCACGTCATGAGCTACACCCTTGCTATGAGGCCCCCCGCCACACACACAACCTGTAACCTGTTGAGGATTAAGGAAACAACTTCAAACAAGTACGCCAGTGAGCTCATGTGGTGTGGGTCTGGTGTTAGGTCAGACACGACGAGGATTAACTTATAAAGTTTAAGTATGTTTGGTGTGTATTTAAAGCATACTATATTTGAGTATGTGAAAGTACAGTAATATTATAATGGTACACAAACTATTTAATGTATATATATATATATATATATATATATATATATATATATATATATATATATATATATATATATATATATATATATATATATATATATATATATATATAAGAGTGAGTCACTGTGCAATATGTATTTTTTGTGGGGGCACGGGGCGGCAAACTCAAGGGCCGCCCCGGGCGGCACTCACTCTAGCTACGCCACTGTTTCTTCGCCCGCAACCCACCACAGCCAGCCCAAGCCAGTGATAGTGACAGTGAAGATGACTTTGAGGGATTTGTCAGGGAAGCCCTGACAACTGTAAGTGACAGTGATGGTGATTCACCTAGTAATGGTGATTCACCTGAGGGCCAGTAATCTGCCCTCTTCCTCGGAACCAGCCTCCATCCCCGTATGCCGACCCATCTCTTCTACTAACGTAAGTGTTCCACATAACTTTTAGTTTTCCTAACCTAACCTTTATTTTTCCTATGTTAACCTTTATTTATCCTAACCTAACCTCTTCTATATTATTTGTTTTTTCATACCATCATAAAGATAAGATAAAATTTTTACTACAACATAGTTGTGTGTCGTCAAAAAGTGGAGTTTGGGGGTCGGCCCGGACTCTTATTTCAATTAATCCCATATGTTATGTTATTCACTTTACGCGTTCCTCACTTTACGCGGGACCCTGCGGGTTACATTAACCGCGTAAAGTGAGGGTTGACTGTATATATATATATATATATATATATATATATATATATATATATATATATATATATATATATATATATATATATATATATATATATATATATATATATATTTCATGTAAATCCACAATGAAAACGTGGATAAGATAAATCTTGATAAAATCACACGGGAAAATGGAAACAACGGAGCACCTTAGCTTTCGTCTTTATTCAAGACATCTTCAGAGGCAACTGGATTACATGGACAGAGAGAGGCTTAATTATACAGGGTGACCTTAAAAACATGAGGTCAGGTCATAATGATGT
>NW_024730436.1:0-22582 GCF_018991925.1 Homarus americanus
ACAAACGTTCGGTTACGTGTTATACACATTCCACGAGGTGGTGATGGTGAACCTAACGCTCCTGGTACACACTCCCACACCCTGGTGATGGTGAACCTAACGCTCCTTGGTACTCACTCACGGTGGTGATGGTCAACCTAAAGCTCCTGGTACACAGCACCCAAGATGGTGAACCTATCGCTCCCTGGTACACACACTCCACGGTGGTGATGTTGAACCTAACGCTCCTGTTTTACCACACTCCCCACGGTGGTGAATAACCCTAACGGTCCCTGGTACACACACTTCCCAGTGGTGATGGTGAAACCTAACGCTCCCTGGTACACACACTCCCTATGGTGGTGACGGTGAACCTAACGCTCCTCGTGCACACACTCCTCAGTGGTGATGGTGAACCCTAACGCTCCCTGGTGCACAGACACAGGATGGTGAACCTAACTCTCCCTGGTACACACTCTCCCACAGTGGTGATGGTGAACCTAACGCTCCCTGGTACACATCTCCCACTGGGTGAACCTAACGCTCCCTGTTACCTCCCACGGTGAACCGCGGCTCCATCAGTGCACTCCCGATGGTGATGGTGACCTAAATCTCTCTGGTACACACACTCCCAAGGTGGTGATGGTGAACCTAACTCCTGGTACACACTCCCACGGTGGTGACGGTGAACCTAACACTCCATTGAACACACTCCCACGGTGGTGATGGTGAACCTAATGCTCCCTGGTACACACACTCACGGGGTGATGGTGAACCTAACGCTCCCTGGTACACACACTGCCACGGTGGTGATGGTGAACCTAACACTCCTGGTACACACACTCCCAGGTGGTGATGGTGTACCTAACGCTCCGTGGTACACACACTCCCCACGGTGGTGACGGTGAACTAAGGCTCCCTGTACACACACACTCCACGGTGATGATGGTGAACCTAACGCTCCTGGTACCTCCCACGGTGTTGACGGTGAACCTAACTCTCCTGGCCACACTCCCACAGTGGTGATGGTGAACCTAATGCTCCCTGGCACACAGACACACGATGGTATACCTAACGCTCCGTGGTACACCTCCCACGGTGGTGACGGTGAACCTAAGGCTCCCTGGTACACACCTCCAACGGTGGTGATGGTGAACTAACGCTCCTGGTACACACACATCCCACGGTGGTGACAGGTGAACCTAACGCTCCTGGTACACACACTCCTCCCCGGTGGTGATGGTGAACCTAACCCTCCCTGGTACACACACTACGGTGGTGATGGTGAACCTAACGCTCCTGGTTACACACACTCACAGTGGTGATGGTGAACCTAACGCTCCCTGATACACACTCCCAGTGGTGATGGTGAACCTTATGCTCCCTGGTACACAGACACACGATGGTGAAACTAACGCTCCCTGGTACACACACTCCCACGGTGGTGAACCCTAATGCTCCTGGTACACACACACTCCCACAGTGGTGAACCTAACGCTCCCTGGTACACACACTCTACGGTGGTGATGGTGAACCTAACCTCCCTAGTACCACTACCAAGGTGGTGATGATGATCCTACGCTCCTAGTACACATTCCCCACGGTGGTGATGGTGAACCTAACGCTCCCTGGTACACACCTCCCACCGTGGTGATGGTGAACCTAAAAGCTCCCTGGTACACAGACACCCACGATGGTGAACCTAATGCTCCCTGGTACACACACTCCCACGGTGGTGATGATGAACCTAACGCTCCTGGTACAGCCCATGGTTGTGACGTGAACCTAACGCTCCTGGTACACACACCTCCTCGGTGGTGATGGTGAACCTACCGCTCCATGGTACACCACTCCCAGTGTGGTGATGGTATACCTAACGTTTCCCTGGTACACACACACTCCACGGCGGTGAACCTAACGCTCTCTGGTACACACACTCTCACGGTGGTGATGGCGAACCTAGCTCCCTGGTACACACACTCCCACGGTGGTGATGGTGAAACTAACGCTCCCTGGTACACACACTCCCTGCAGTGAACCTAACGCTCCCTGGTACACACACTCTCACGATGGTGATGGTGACCCTAACGCTCCTTGGTACACACACTCCCACGTTGGTGTTGGTAAACGTAACGCTCCCTGGTACACACACTCCCCACAGTGGTGAAGGTGAACCTAACGCTCCCTGGTGCACACTCTCACGGTGGTGATGGTGAACCTAACATTGCCTGGTACACTCACGATGGTGATGGTGACCCTAACTCTCCCTGGTACACACATTCCCACGGTGGTGATGGTGAACCTAACGCTCCCTAATACACCTCCCACCCTGGTGATGGTGAACCTAACGCTCCTTAGTACTCACTCCCACGGTGGTGATGGTCAACCTAAAGCTCCCTGGTACACAGACACCCAAGATGGTGAACCTAACGCTCCTGGTACACACACTCCCACGGTGGTGATGGTGAACCTAACGCTCCTGGTACACACCTCCCGGTGGTGAAAGGACCCTAACGGTCCTGGTACACACACTTCACGATGGTGATGGTGAAACTAACGCTCCTGGTACACACTCCTATGGTGGTGACGGTGAACCTAACGCTCCTCGTGCACACACTCCTCGGTGGTGATGGTGAACCTAACGCTCCCTGGTACACAGACACCCAGGATGGTGAACCTAACTCTCCCTGGTACACACTCCCACGGTGGTGATGGTGAACCTAACGCTCCCTGGTACACTCCCACTGCGGGAACCCTACTTCCTGGTACACACACTCCCGGCGGTGAACTTAACGCTCCCTCATAGCCTCCCACGATGGTGATGGTGACCTAAATCTCTCTGGTACACACACTCCCAAGGTGGTGATGGTGAACCTAACGCTCCCTGTTAACACTCCCACAGTGGTGACGGTGAACCCTAACCTCCATTGAACACACACTCCCACGGTGATGGTGAACCTAATGCTCCCTGGTACACACTCCCACGGGGTGATGGTGAACCTAACGCTCCCTGGTACACACTGCCACGGTGGTGATGGTGAACCTAACACTCCCTGGTACACTCCAACGGTGGTGATGGTGTACCTAACGCTCCGTGGTACCACACACTCCCACAGTGGTGACGGTGAACCTAAAGGCTCCTGGTACACACACTCCAGCGGTGATGATGGTGAACCTAACGCTCCCTGGTACACACACTCCCACGGTGGTGACGGTGGACCCTAACACTCCCTGGTACACACACTCCCCCAGTGGTGATGGTGAACCTAATGCTCCTGGCACACAGACACCCACGATGGTATACCTAACGCTCCGTGGTACACACACTCCCACGGTGGTGACGGTGAACCTAAGGCTCCCTCGTACACACACTCCAACGGTGGTGATGGTGAACTAACGCTCCCTGGTACACACAATCCCACGGTGGTGACGGTGAACCTAACGCTCCCTGGTACACACACTCCTACGGTGGTGATGGTGAACCCTAACCCTCCCTGGTACACACACTACCAAGGTGGTGATGGTGAACCTAACGCTCCCTGGTACCTCTGGTGGTGATGGTGAACCTTATGCTCCCTGGTACACAGACACCCACGATGGTGAAATTAACGCTCCCTGGTACACACACTCCCACGGTGGTGAACCCTAATGCTCCCTGGTACACACACACACTCCCCACAGTGGTGAACCTAACGCTCCCTGGTACACTCCTACGGTGGTGATGGTGAACCTAACACTCCCTGGTACACACACTACCAAGGTGGTGATGATGATCCTAACGCTCCCTAGTACACACATTCCCAGTGGTGATGGTGAACCTAACGCTCCCTGGTACACACACTCCCACCGTGGTGATGGTGAACCTAAACTCCTGGTACAGACACCCAAGATGGTGAACCTAACGCTCCCTGGTACACACCCCCTCCACGGTGGTGAACCTAATGCTCCCTGGTACACACACACACTCCCAGGTGGTGAACCTAACGCTCCCTGGTACACACACTCCTACGGTGGTGATGGTGAACTAACCCTCCTGGTACACACACACACCAAGGTGGTGATGATGATCCTAACGCTCCCTAGTACACACATTCCCGGTGGTGATGGTGAACCTAACGCTCCCTGGTACACACACTCCACCGTGGTGATGGTGAACCTAAACTCCCCTGGTACACAGACACCCCGATGGTGAACCCAATGCTCCCTGGTACACACTCCCACGGTGGTGATGATGAACCTAACGCTCCTGGTACACACACGCCCATGGTTGTGACGGTGAACCTAACGCTCCCTGGTACCACACTCCCTCGGTGAGTGGTGAACCTACCGCTCCATGGTACATACACTCCCAGTGTGGTGATGGTATACTAACGTTCCTGGTACACACACCTCCCGGCGGTGAACCTAACGCTCTCCTGGTGCACACACTCTCACGGTGGTGATGGCGGACCTAATGCTCCTGGTAC
The DNA here is from genome assembly GCF_018991925.1 of Homarus americanus. Taxonomy (NCBI): domain Eukaryota; kingdom Metazoa; phylum Arthropoda; class Malacostraca; order Decapoda; family Nephropidae; genus Homarus; species Homarus americanus. Next base: position 4,446 of record NW_024730436.1, read on the forward strand.
ACACACCCCACGGTGGTGATGGTGAAACTAACGCTCCCTGGTACACACACTCCCACTGCAGTGAACCTAACGCTCCTGGTACACACTCTCACGATGGTCATGGTGACCCTAACGCTCCTTGGTACCCACACACTCCCACGGGGTGATGGTGAACCTAAGCGCTCCCTGGTACACACACTGCCACGGTGATGGTGAACCTAACACTCCCTGGTAACACACTCCAACGGTGGTGATGGTGTACCTAACGCTCCGTAGTACACACACTCCCACGGTGGTGACAGTGAACAGGCTCCTGGTACACACACTCCAACAGTGATGATGGTAGACCTAACGCTCCTGGTACACACACTCCCACGGTGGTGATGGTGGACCTAACACTCCCTGGTACACACTCCACAGTGGTGATGGTGAACCTAATGCTCCTGGCACACAGACACCCACGATGGTGTACTAACGCTCCGTGGTACACACACTCCACGGTGGTGACGGTGAACCTAAGGCTCCCTGGTACACACCTCCAACGGTGGTGATGGTGAGCTAACGCTCCCTGGTACAATCCACAGTGGTGACAGTGAACCTAACGCTCCTGGTCCACACCTCCCACGGTGGTGATGGGATGCATAATCTTCCTGGTACACACACTCCCACGGTAGATGATGAACCTAACGCTCCGTGGTACACACTTCCACAGTGCGATGGTGAACTAACGCTCCTGGAAAACACACTCACACGGCGGTGAACCTAACGCTCCCTGTGCACACACTCACACGGCGGTGAACCTAACGCTCCCTGGTACACATCCACAGTGGTGATGGTGAACCCTAACACTCCCTAGTACACACACTCCACGGTGGTGATGGTGAACCTAACACTCCCTGGTACGCACTCCACGGTGGTGACAGTGAACCTAACGCTCCCTGGTACACACTCTACAGTGGTGATGGTAAACCTAACGCTCCCTGGTACATACTCCCACAGTGGTGATGGTGAACCTAACACTCCCAGTACACCCTCCCACGGTGGTGACAGTGAACCCTAACGCTCCCTGGTACATACACTCCAGTGGTGATGGTGAATCTAACGCTCTACACACAGACACCCACGATGGTGAAAGTAACCTACTCCCTGGTACAAACACTTCCACGGTGGTGATGGTGAACCTAACACTCCCTGGTACACACACTCCCACAGTGGTGATGGTGAACCTAACGCTCCTTGTTACCTCCCACGGTGGTGATGATGAACATAACGCTTCCTGGTACAACACTCCACGGTGGTGATGGTGAGCCTAACGCTCCCTGGCACACAGACACCCACGATGGTGAACCCTAACACTCCCTGGTACACACACTCCACGGTGGTGACGGGTGAACTAACGCTCCCTGGTACACACACTCCCACGGTGGTGATGGTGAACCTAACGCTCCTGGTACACACTCCCACGGTGGTGAAGATGACTAACGGTCCCTGGTACACACACTTCACGATGGTGGTGGTGAAACTAACGTCCTTTGTACCTCCTATGGTGGTGACGGTGAACCTAACGCTCCCTCGTGCACACACCTCCTCGGTGGTGATGGTGAACCCTAACGCTCCTGGTACACAGACACCCAGGATGGTGAACCTAACTCTCCCTGGTACACTCTCCCACGGTGGTGGTGAACCCTAACGCTCCTGGTACACACACTCCTGCAGTGAACCTAACGCTCCTGGTACACACACTCCCACGGCAGTGAACTTAACGCTCCCTCGTACACACACTTCACGATGGTGATGGTGACCCTAAATCTCTCTGTACACACACTCCCAAGGTGGTGATGGTGAACCTAACGCTCCCTGGTACACACACTCCCACGGTGGTGGCAGTGAATCCGCTACTCCATTGAACACACACTCCCACGGTGGTGATGGTGAACCTAATGCTCCTGGTACACACACTCCCACAGGGTGATGGTGAACCTGCATCCCTGGTACACACATTGGTGATGGTGAACCTACTCCCTGATACACACACTCAACGGTGGTGATGGTGTACCCTAACTCGTGGTACCACTCCCACGGTGGTGACGAGTGAACCTAAGGCTCCTGGTACACACTCCCAGCAGTGATGATGGTGAACCTAACGCTCTGGTACCTCCTCCACGTGGTGACAGTGGACCCTATGCTCCCTGGTACACACACTCCCACAGTGGTGATGGTGAACCTAATGCTCCCTGGTTTTCAGCACCCACGATGGTGTGCCTAACGCTCCGTGGTACACACACCTCCCACAGTGGTGACAGTGAACCTAAAGCTCCCTGGTACACACTCCAACGGTGGTGATGGTGAGACCTAACGCTCCCTGGTACACACAATCCCACAGTGGTGACGGTGAACCCTAACGTTCCCTGGTCCACACACTCCCACAGTGGTGATGGAAAACATAAATCTTCCTGGTACACACTCCACGGTAGTGATATGAACCTAACTCCGTGGTACACACACTTCCACGGTGCTGATGGTAGAGCCACGCTCCTGGTAAACACCTCACACGGCGGTGAACCTGCAACTCCCTGGTACACATACTCACACGGCAGTGAACCTAACGCTCCCTGGTACACACACACTCCACGGTGGTGATGGTGACCTCTATTCCTAATTTTCCCTCCCACGGTGGTGATGGTGACCTAACACTCCTGGTACACGCACTCCACGGTGGTGACGGTGAACCTAACGCTCCCTGGTACACACACTCTCACGGTGGTGATGGTAAACCTAACGCTCCCTGGTACATTCACTCCCACAGTGGTGATGGTGACCCTAACACTCCCTGGTACACGCACTCCCACGTTAGTGACGGTGAACCCTAACGCTCCCTGGTACATACACTCCCACGGTGGTGATGGTGAATCTAACGCTCCCTAGCACACAGACACCCACGATGGTGATAACACTCCCTGGTACAAACACTTCCACGGTGGTGATGGTGAACCTAACCTCTGTTATACACACCCCACGGTGGTGATGGTGAACCTAACGCTCCCTGGTACACACTCCCCACGGTGGTGATGATGAACATAACGCTTCCTGGTACACACTCACGGTGGTGATGGTGAGCCCTAACGCTCCCTGGCACACAGACACCCACGATGGTGAAACTAACACTCCCTGGTACACAGACACCCCGATGGTGAACCCTGTGCTCCCTGGTACACACATTCCCACGGTGGTGATTATGAACCTAACGCTCCCTGGTACACACGCCCATGGTTGGGACGGTGAACCCTAACGCTCCCTGGTACACACACTCCTCAGTGGTGATGGTGAACCTACCGCTCCATAGTACACACACTCCCAGTGTGGTGAGTAAACCTAACGCTCCCTGGTACACACACCCTCCCACGGCAGTGAACCTAACGCTCCATAGGACACACACTCTCTCACAGTGGTGATGGTGACAATGCTCCCTGGTACACACACACTCCCACGGTGGTGATGGTGAAACTAACGCTCCTGGTACACACACTCCCTGCAGTGAACCTAACGCTTCCTGGTACACACACTCTCTCACGATGGTGAGCCTAACGCTCCTTGGTACACACACTCCCCACGTTGGTGTTGGTAAACGTAACGCTCCCTGGTACACACACTCCCACAGTGGTGATGGTGAACCTAACACTCTGGTACACCGCACTCCCACGGTGGTGACAGTGAACCTAACGCTCCCTTTGTACACACTCCCCACAGTGGTGATGGTAAACCTAACGCTCCCTGGTACACACACTTCCCAAGGTGGTGATGGTGTGCCTAACGCTCCCTAGTACACACACTCCCACGGTGTGATGGTGAACATAACGCTTTCTGGTACACACACTCCACAGTGGTGAAGGTGAACCTAACGCTCCCATGTTACATGCACTCCCATGGTGGTGACAGTGAACCCTAACGCTCCTGGAACACACACTCCCACTGTGGTGATGGTGAACCTAGCTGTCCCTTTACACCAGTCACGGTGGTGATGGTGAACTACCTCTATGTGGTACACTCCCACAGTGGTGATGGTGAACTAACGCTTCCTGATACACACACTCCCACGATGGTGATGGTGAACCTAACGCTACCTGGTACACACATTCCCACGGTGGTGATGGTGAACCTACCGCTCCCTGGTACACACTCTACGCTGGTGATGGTGAAACTAACGCTCCTCGTACACGCACTCCCACAGTGGTGATGGTGAACATAACGCTCCTGGTACTCACTCCACGGTGGTGATGGTCAACCTAAAGCTCCTGGTACACAAACACCCAAGATGAGTGAACCTAACGCCTGGTACACACACTCACAGTCGTGATGGTGAACCTAACGCTCCCAGGTACACACACTCCCACGGTGGTGAAGATATTTGCTGGTCCCTGTACACTTCCACAGTGGTGATGGTGAAACTTAACGCTCACTGTTTTTACACTCCTATGGTGGTGACAGTGAACCTAACGCTCCCTCAGGGCACACACTCCTCCCTGGTGATGGTGAACTTAACGCTCCTGGTACACACCTCCCACTGCAGTGAACCCTAACGCTCCTGGTACACACACTCCCACGGCTGTGAACTTAACGCTCCCTCGTCACACACTCCCACGATGGTGATGGTGACCCTAAATTTCTCTGGTACACACACTCCCAGGTGGTGATGGTGAACCTAACCTTTCCTGGTACACTCCCACAGTGGCAGTGAACCTAACACTCCAAGAACACACACTCCCACGGTGGTGATGGTGAACCTAATGCTCCTGGTAACACACTCCCGGGGTGATGGGGAGACCTAACGCTCCCTGGTACCTCCCACAGGGGTGATGGTGAGACCTAAGCTCCCTGGCACAGACACCCACGATGGTGAACCTAACACTGCGTGGTACACACACTCCCACAGTGGGAACCTGCACCCTGGCACACACACTCCCACGGTGGTGATGGTGAACCGCCCTGGTACCCACACTCCCACGGTGGTGACGGTGAACCTAACGCTCCCTGGTCACCTCCCACGAGGTGGTGATGGTAAACAAAACTCTTCCTGGTACATACACTCACGGTAGTGATGGTGAACCACTGCATCCGTGCTTCCACAGTGCTGAACCTAACGCTCCTGGTAAGCTTACACTCACAGCTGGGTGACTAATGCTCCTGGTACACACACTCTCACGACGGGTGAACCTAAGGCTCCCTGGTACACACACACTCCCACAGTGGTGATGGTGAACCCTAACACTCCCTAGTACCACACCCTCCCACAGTGGTGATGGTGAACCCTAACACTCCCTGGTACACAACTCCCACAGTGGTGATGGTAAACCTATCGCTCCCTGGTACACACACTCCCAAGGTGGTGGTGTACCAAACGCTCCTAGTACTGCCTCCCACAGTGGTGATAGTGAACATAACGCTTTCTGGTACACACTCTCCACAGTGGTGAGTGAACCCTAACGCTCCATGTTACTCCCATGGTGGTGACGTGAACCTAAGCTCCTGGTACACACATTCCCACAGTGGTGATGGTGAACCTAACGTCCCTGGTACACACTCACGCTGATGGTGAAACTAACGCTCCCTCGTACACACCTCCCACAGTGGTGATGGTGAACCTAACGCTCCTTGGTACTCACACTCACAGTGGTGATGGTCCTAAAGCTCCCTGGTACACAGACACCCAAGATGGTGAACCTAACGCTCCCTGGTACACACACTCCCCACGGTGGTGATGGTGAACCTAACGCTCCTAATGTTGCCTCCACGGTGGTGAAGGTGTAGCTAACGGTCCTGGTACACACTGCCACAGTGGTGATGGTGAACCTAACACTCCCTGGTACACACACTCACGGTAGTGATGGTGTACCTAACGCTCCTGGTACACACACTCACACAGTGGTGATGGTGAACCTAATGCTCCCTGGTACAAAGACACCCACGATGGTGAAACTAACACTCCCTGGTACACACCTCCCAGGGTGATGGTGAACCTAACGCTCCCTGGTAACACCTCCCCTGACGGTGAACCTAACGCTCCTGGTATACACTCCCACGTTGGTGAGACTGCTCTCCTGGTACACACATTCCCCAGTGGTGACGGTGAACCTAATGCTCCCTCGTGCACACACTCCCTCGGTGGTGATGGTGAACCTAACACTCCCTGGTACACACACTCCCACGGTGGTGATGGTGTACCTAACGCTCCGTGGTACACACACTCCCACGGTGGTGACGGTGAGCCTAACGCTCCCTGGTACAAACACTCACACAGTGGTGATGGTAAACCTAAAGCTCCCTGGTACACAGACACCCACGATGGTGAAACTAACACTCCCTGGTACACACACTCCCACGGGGGTGATGGTGAACCTAACGCTCCCTGGTACACACACTCCCACTGCGGTGAACCTAACGCTCCTTGGTACACACACTCCCACGGCAGTGAACCTAACGCTCCCTGGTACACACACTCCCACGCGGGTGATGCTGAAACTAACGCTCCCTGGTACACGCACTCCCACGGTGGTGATGGTGAACCTAACGCTCCTTGGTACTCACTCTCACGGTGGTGATGGTCAACCTAAAGCTCCCTGGTACACAGACACCCACGATGGTGAACCTAACGCTCCCTGGGACAAACACTCCCACGGTGGTGATGGTGAACCTAACGCTCCCTGGTACACACACACCCACGGTGTTGAAGATGACCCTAACGGTCCCTGGTACACACACTCCCACGGTGGTGATGGTGAAACTAACGCTCCCTGGTACATACACTCCTATGGTGGTGACGGTGAACCTAACGCTTTCCCTCATTTTACCTCCTCGTGGTGATGGTAAACTAAGCGCTCCTGGTACACAGGCACGATGGTGAAACCTAACACTCCCTGTTTTTTACTCCACGGTGGTGATGGTGAACCCTAACGCTCCCTGGTACACACACACACTCCTGCCTGGTGAACCCCTCGCGCTCCCTGGTACCTGCCTCCCACGGTGGTTAACGCTCCCTGGTACACACACTCCCACGATGGTGATGGTGACCCTCGTCACCCTGGTACACACACTCTGAAGGTGGTGATGGTGAACCTAACGCTCCTTGGTACACACACTTCCACGGTGGTGATGGTGAACCTAACGCTCTATTGAACACACACTCCCACGGTGGTGATGGTGAACCTAATGCTCCCGGGTACACACACTCCCACGGGGGTGATGGTGAACCTAACGCTCCCTGGTACACACACTGCCACGGTGGTGATGGTGAACCTAACAGTCCCTGGTACACACACTCCCACGGTGGTGATGGTGTACCTAACGCTCCGTGGTACACACACTTCAACGGTGGTGACGGTGAACCTAACGCTCCCTGGTACACATACTCACACAGTGGTGATGGTGAACCCAACGCTCCCTGGTACATAGACACACACGATGGTGAAACTAACACTCCCTGGTACACACACTCCCACGGGGGTGATGGTGAACCTAACGCTCCCTGGTGCACACACTCCCACTGCGGTGAACAACGCTCCTTAGTACACACACTCCCACAGCGGTGAACCTAACGCTCTCTGGTACACACACTCCCATGATGGTGATGGTGACCCTAACTCTCCCTGGTACACACATTCCCACGGTGATGATGGTGAACCTAACGCTCCCTGGTACACACACTGCCACACTGGTGATGGTGAACGTAACACTTCCTGGTACACACACTCCCACGGTGGTGATGGTGTACCTAACGCTCCGTGGTACACACACTCCCACGGTGGTGACGGTGAACCTATCGCTCCCTGGTACACACACTCACACAGTGGTGATGGTGAACCTAACGCTCCCTGGTACACACACTCCCACGGTGGTGATGGTGAACCTAACGCTCCCTGGTGCACACACTCTCACGGTGGTGATGGCGAACCTAATGCTCCCTCTTACACACACGCTCCCATGGTGTTGATGGTGAACATAATGCTCCCTGGTACACACACTCCTACGGTGGTGAACCTAAAGCTCCCTAGTACACACACACTCCCACGGTGGTGAACCTGCTCTCCCTGGTACACACACTCCTACAGCGGTGATGGTGAACATAACGCTTCTGGTACACACCCTCTTACGATAGTGATGGTGCCTAACGCTCCGTGGTACACACACCCACAGTGTGGTGATGGTGAACCTAACGCTCCCTGTTACACACACTCCCACGGTGGTGATGGTGAACCCTAACCCTCCCTGGTACACACTCCCATGGTGGTGATGGTGAACCTAACACTCCCTGGTACACACTCCCACAGTGGTGATGGTGAACCTAACGCTCCCTGGTACACACACTCCCACAGTGGTGATGGTGAACCTAAGCTCCCTGGTACACAGACACCCACGATGGTGAACCTTACGCTCCTGTGTACCACTCCCACTGTGGTGATGGTGAACCCAACGCTCCATGGTACACACACGCCCATGGTTGTGATGAACCTAACGCTCCCTGGTACACACACTCCCTCGGTGGTGATGGTCAACCTAACGCTCCTGGTACACACTCCCACGGTGGTAATGGTGACCTAACGCTCCTTGTACACACACTCCCATGGTGGTGATGGTGAACCTAACACTCCCTGGTAGACACACACTCACAGTGGTGATGGTGAACCTAACGCTCCCTGGTGCACACACTCTCCACAGTGGTGATGGTGAACCCTAATGCTCCCTCTTACACACACTCCCCATGGTGTTCATGGTGAACCTAATGCTCCCTGGTTCACACACTCCCACGGTGGTGAACCTAACGCTCCCTGGTACACACACACTCCTACGGTGGTGATGGTGAACCAAACCCTCCTATTTTACTACCAAGGTGGTGATGAACCTAACGCTCCCTGGTACACACACTCCCAAGGTGGTGATGGTGAACCTAACGCTCCCTGGCACACACCTCCCACGGTGGTGATGGTGAACCTTATGCTCCTGGTACACAGACACCCACGATGGTGAAACTAACGCTCCCTGGTACACACACTCCCACGATGGTGAACCTAATGCTCCTGGTACACACACACACCTCCACAGTGGTGAACCTAACGCTCCTGTTTTACACTCCCACGGTGGTGATGGTGAACCTTATGCTCCTGGTACACAGACACCCACGATGGTGAAACTAACGCTCCCTGGTACACACACTCCGATGGTGAACCTAACCCTCCCTGGTACACACTACCAAGGTGGTAATGATGATCCTAACTCCCTGTACACATTCCCACGGTGGTGATGGTGAACCTAACGCTCCTGGCACACACACTCCCACCGTGGTGGTGAACCTAAGCTCCCTGGTACACAGACACCCACGATGGTGATCTCCTTCCCTGGTACACACACTCCCACGGTGTTGATGAACCTAACGCTCCCTGGTACACACATGCCCATGGTTGTGACAGTGAACTACTGCTCCTGGTACACACACTCCCTCAGTGGTGATGGTGAACCTACCGCTCCTGGTACACACACTCCCAGTGTGGTGATGGTATACCTAAGGTTCCTGGTACACACCTGGCAGTGAACCTAACGCTCCTGGTACCTCCTGCAGTGAACCTAACTTCCTGGTAGACACACTCTCGCGATGGTGATGGTGACCCTAACGCTCCTTGGTACACACTCCCACGTTGGTGTTGGTAAACGTAACGCTCCCTGGTACACACACTCCACGGTGGTGATGGTGAACCTAACGGTCCCTGTGCACACACTCTCACGGTGGTGATGATGAACCTAACATTGCCTGGTACACACACTCCCACGATGGTGATGGTGACCCTAACTCTCCCTGGTACACACATTCCCACAGTGGTGATGGTGAACCTAACGCTCCCTAGTACTACCTCCCCACCCTGGTGATGGTGAAACTAACGCTCCTTCGTACACGCACTCCACAGTGGTGATGGTGAACCTAACGCTCCTTAGTATTCACTCCCACGGTGGTGATGGTCAACTTAAAGCTCCCTGGTACACAGCACCCAAGATGGTGAACCTAATGCTCCTCGTACACCACACTCCCGGTGGTGATGGTGAACCTAACGCTCCTGGTACACACTCCCACGGTGGTGAAGATGACCTAACGGTCCTGGTACACTTCTACGATCGTGATGGTGAAACTAACGCTCCCTCGTGCACACACTCCTCGGTGGTGATGGTGAACCCTACGCTCCCTGGTACAGAGACACCCAGGATGGTGAACCTAACTCTCCCTGGTACACACTCTCCCACAGTGATGGTGAACCTAACGCTCCCTGGTACACACACTCCCACTGCGGTGAAACTAACGCTCCCTGGTACACACCTCCCACGGCGGTGAACTTAACGCTCCCTCGTGCCACACCTCCCACAATGGTGATGGTGACCCTAAAATCTCTCTGGTACACACTCTCAAGGTGGTGATGGTGAACCTAACGCTCCCTGTTGCTTCCCACTGGTGTGACGATTGAACCTAACCTCCATTGAACACACACTCCCACGGTGGTGATGGTGAACCTAATGCTCCTGGTACCTCCCAGGTGATGGTGAACCTAACGCTCCCTGGTACACACACTGCCACGGTGGTGATGGTGAACCTAACACTCCCTGGTACACACACTCAGCAGTGGTGATGGTGTACCTTCATCCGTGGTACACACACTCCCACAGTGGTGACAGTGAACCCTAAGGCTCCTGGTGCACACTCCAGCAGTGGTGATGGTGAACCTAACGCTCCCTGGTACACACTCCCCACTGGTGACAGTGGACCTAACACTCCTGGTACACACACTCCCCTGTGGTGATGGTGAACCTAATGCTCCCTGGCACACAGACACCCACGATGGTGTACTAACGCTCGTGGTACACACTCCCACAGTGGTGACAGTGAACCTAAGGCTCCTGGTACACACTCCAACAGTGGTGATGGTGAACTAACGCTCCTGGTACACAATCCCACGGTGGTGACAGTGAACACACGCTCCTGGTCACACACTCCCACAGTGGTGATGGTAAGCATAACTCTTCCTGTTACACACACTCCCACGTTGGTGATGGTGAACCTAACTGCTCCGTGGTACACACACTTCCCACGGTGCTGATGGTGAACCTAACGCTCCCTAGTAAGCTACACTCACCTGGCCCCGGTGAACCTAACGCTCCTGGTACACACACTCACGGCAGTGAACCTAACGCTCCCTGGTACACACACACACTCCCACGGTGGTGATGGTGACCCCTGCCTCCTAGTACACACACTCACGGTGGTGATGGTGAACTAACTCCCTGGTACGCACTCCCACAGTGGTGATGGGTGAACCTAACGCTCCCTGGTACACACACTCCCACATTGGTGATGGCCCTAACGCTCCCATTTTACACTCCCAAGGTGGTGATGGTGTACCCTACGCTCCTGGTACACACACTCACGGTGGTGATGGTGAATATAACGCTCTCTGGTACACACACTCCGGTGGTGAAGGTGAACCCTAACGCTCCATGTTACACTCCCCATGGTGGTGACGGTGAACCTAACGCTCCTGGTACACCTCCCCTCTGGTGATGGTGAACCTAACGCTCCCTTTACACACACCTCCCACGGTGGTGATGGTGAACCTATCGCTATGTGGTACACACACTCCCACGGTGGTGATGGCAACAAACCTTCCTGGTACTCCCGATGGTGATGGTGAACCTAACGCTCTGGTACATACACTCCCACAGTGGTGACGGTGAACCCTAACGCTTCCTGGTACACACACTCCTACATTGATGATGAACCTTGCTTCCAGGTACACACACACTCCCACGGTGATGGTGAATCTAACGCTCCCTAGCACACAGACACCCGATGGTGAAATGTAACACTCCCTGGTACAAACACTCCCACGGTGGTGATGGTGAACCTAACACTCCTAGTACACCTCCCACAGTGGTGACGGTTGGAGACCTCTTGCTCCTGGTACACACACTCCACGGTGGTGATGATGGGCTGCTCCTGGTACACACCTCCCGGTGGTGATGGTGAATTCAACGCTCCCTAGCACACAGACACCCACGATGGTGAAGTAACACTCCCTGGTACCAAACACTCATTTGGTGATGGTGAACCTAACCTCCCTGGTACAGCACTCCCACAGTGGTGATGGTGAACCTAGCTCCTGGTACACTCCCAGTGGTGATGGTGTACCCTAACGCTCCCTGGTACACACACTCCCACGGTGGTGATGGTGAACATAACGCTCCCTGGTACACACCTTCCACGGTGGTGATGGTGAACCTAACCCTAGTACACACTCCATGGTGGTGGCTGTTGGTGAACCCTGCTCCCTGGTACACACACTCACTGACCAGTGATGCCTTCCCTGTACACACAGTCCCACGGGTGATGGTGAACCTAACGCTCCGTGGTACACACACTCCCCTGGTGATGGTGAACCTAACGCTCCCTGGTACACACTACACGATGGTGATGGTGAACCTACTTGGCTCCCTGGTACACACATTCCCACAGTGGTGATGGTGAACCTAACATGCTCCTGGTACACACTCCCACGGTGGTGATGGGCAAACTAACGCTCCCTGGTACACACCGACTCCCACGGTGGTGATGGTGAACATAACGCTCCTTGGTGCACTCACTCCCACGGTGTGGTGGTCAAGCCTAACTCCCTGGTACACAACACCCAAGATGGTGAACCTAACGCTCCCTGGTACACACACTCCCACAGTGGTGATGGTGAACCTAACGCTCCCTGAGTACACACTCCCACGGTGGTGAAGATGACCCTAACAGTCCCTGGTACACACACCTTCCACGGTGGTGATGGTGAAACTAACGCTCCCTGGTACACACACTCCTATGTGTGGAGGTGAACCTTACGCTCCCTCGTACACATCCTCAGTGGTGATGGTGAACCTAACGCTCCCTGGTACACAGACACCCAGGATGGTGAACCCTAACTCTCCCTGGTACACACACTCCCACGGTGGTGATGGTGAACCTAACGCTCCCTGGTACACACCTCCCACTGCAGTGAACCTAACGCTCCTGGTACACACACACTCCCAGGCGGGTGAACTTGCTCCCTCGTGCCACACTCCACGATGGTGATGGTGAACCTAACGTTTCTGGTACTCAACTCCCCAGGTGGTGATGGTGAACCTAGCTCCCCTGGTACACACACTCCCACGGTGGTGGGGAACTTGCGCTCGTGAACACACACTCCCACGGTGGTGATGGTGAACCTAATGCTCCCTATTTTACACTCCCACTGAGGGTGATGGTGAACGCTCCCTGGTACATCACTGCCACGGTGGTGATGGTGAACCTAACCTCCCTGGTACACACTCCCACAGTGGTGATGGTGTACCCCTAACGCTCGAGTGCACACCCACAGTGGTGATGGTGAACTAATGCTCCTAATTTTGCTCCCACAGTGGTGAGTGAACCCTAACTCCCTGGTACCACACCTCCCACGGTGGTGATGGTGGACCCTAACATCCCTGGTACACACACTCCCACGGTGGTGATGGTGAACCTATGCTCCTGGTACACACACACCCCAGGCTAGTGGGCCTGTACCGTGGTGCACACACTCCCACGTGAGTGATGGTGAACCTAACGCTCCCTGGTACACACTCCCACGGGTGATGGTGAACCTAACGCTCCCTGGTACACACTCCCACGGTGGTGACGGTGAACCTAACTCCTGATATTTACCTCCGGTGGTGATGGTGAACCTAAACTCTCCTGGTCACATCACACTCCCACGGTGGTGATGGTGTACTAACGCTCCTGGTACACACACTTCCAGTGGTGATGGTGAACCTTGGCTTTCCCGGTACACACACTCACGGCGGTGAACCTAACGCTCCTGGTTACTCACGGCGGTGAACCTAACTCCTGGTACACACTCCACGGTGGTGATGGTGAACCTAACTCTCCCTGGTACACACATTCCCCGGTGGTGATGGTGAACCTAACGCTCCCTGGTACACACCTCCCACGCTGGTGACGGGTGAACTGACCGCTCCCTGGGCCTCCCGGTGGTGATGGTAAACCTCCTGGTACACACTCCCACGGTGGTGATGGTGAAATTTAACGTTGCTTTTACACTCCCGGTGGTGATGGGTGAACCTAACTGCTCCCCTGCGCACTCCCACGGTGGTGACGGTGAACCTATCGCTCCTGGTACACATTCCCAGGGTGATGGTGACCTAGCTTTCCTAGTCACTCTCCCACGCTGGTGATGGTGAAACTAACGCTCCCTCGTGCACTCCCACGGTGGTGATGGTGAACCCTAACGCTCCTTGGTACTCACTCCCGGTGGTGATGGTCAACAAACTCCTGGTACACAGACACCCACGATGGTGAACCTAACGCTCCCTGGGCACTCCCACGGTGGTGATGGTGAACTCCTCTCCCTGGTACACACCTCCCACGGTGGTGAATGACCCTAACGGTCCCTGGTATTACCACTCCCACGGTGGTGATGGTGAGGCCGCTCCCTGGTACCTCCTATGGTGGTGACGGTGAACCTAACGCTCCCTCGTGCACCTCCCTCGGTGGTGATGGTTGACCTAACTCCTTGTACTCAGACCCAGGATGGTGAACCTAACTCTCCCTGTACACACTCCCACAGTGGTGATGGTGAGCCTAACTCCTGGTACACACCTCCCACTGGAGTGAACTAATGCTCCCTGGTACACACACTCCCACAGGGGTGATGGTGACCTAACGCTCCCAGGTACACACACTCCCACTGCAGTGAACTGTTTCACCTGGTCACACACTCCCACGGGTGAACTTAAGCTCCCTAGTACCTCCTCCTACGATGGTGATGGTGACCCTAAACTCCTGGTACAAGCACTCTCAGGGTGGTGATGGTGAACCTAACGCTCCCTGGTACACACACTCCCAGTGGTGACAGTGAACCTAACGCTCCGTGAACTCACACTCCCATGGTGATGGTGAACCCTAATGCTCCCTGGTACACACTCCCCAGGGTGATGGTGAACCTAACGCTCCCTGGTACACACTGACGCGGTGGTGATGGTGAACCCTAACACTCCCTGGTACCCTACTCTCACGGCAGTGAACCCTAACGCTCCCTGGTACACACACTCCCACGATGGTGATGGTGACCCTAACTCTCCCTGGTACACACATTTCCCACGGTGGTGATGGTGGTTCCTAAGCTCCTTAGTACACACACTCCCACGCTGGTGATGGTGAAACCAACCCGGTCCCTGGTACATGCACTCCCACAGTGGTGAGGGTGAACCTAACGCTCCTTGGTACTCACTCACGGTGGTGATGGTCGCCTAAAGCTCCCTGGTACACAGCACACCCACGATGGTGAACCTAACGCTCCCTGGTACACACACTCCACGGCGGTGATGGTGAACCTAACGCTCCTGGTACACACAATCACGGTGGTGAAGGCCCTAACGGTCCTTGGCACACACTCCCACGGTGGTGATGGTGACTAGCTCCCTGGTACACACACTCTTATGGTGGTGACGGTGAACCTTACGCTTCCTCGTGCACACACTCCCTGGGGTGGTTATGTTGACCCTAACGCTCCTGGTACAGGCACACACCCGATGGTGAACCCTACTGCTCCCTGGTACACACACTCCCACAGTGGTGATGGTGAGCTAACGCTCCCTGGTACACACTCCTATGGTGGTGACGGTGAACCTAACTCCCCTCGTGCACACACTCCCTCGGTGGTTATGGTGAACTAACGCTCCTGGTACAGACACCAACGATGGTGAACCCTAACACTCCTGGTACACACACCCCACAGTGGTGACGGTGAACTAACGCTCCTGGTACACACACTCCCTATGGTGGTGACGGTGAACCCTACGCTCCCTGGTTACACACCTCCTCGTGGTGATGGTGAACCTAACGCTCCTGGTACACAGACACCCACGATGGTGAACCCTAACACTCCCTGGTACACACATTCCCACGGTGGTGATGGTAGAACCTAACGCTCCCAGTACACAGACTCCCACTGCGGTGAACCTAACGCTCCTTGTACACACACTCTCACCGGTGAACTTAGCTCATGGTACACACTCACAGTGGTGATGGTGAACCTAACGCTCTCTGGTACATAGACACCTCGATGGTAAACTACACTCACACATTCCACGGTGGTGATGGTGAACCCTAACGCTCTGGTACACTCCCCACAGTGGTGAGGGATAACAACGGTCTCTGGTACACACTCACAGTGGTGATGATGAAACTAGCGCTCCCTGGTACACACACACTCCTATGGTGGTGACTGTGAACCTAACGCTCCCTCGTGCCACACACTCCTCGGTGGTGATGGTGAACCTAACGCTCCTGGTGCAGAGCCACCCACGATGGTGAAACTAACACTCCTGGTACACCCACTCCACGGTGGTGATGGTGAACCTAACGCTCCCTGGTACACACCTCCACTGCAGTGAACCTAACGCTCCCTGGTACACACACTCCTGGCAGAGACTTAACACTCCCTGGTACACTCCCACGATGGTGATGGTGACCTCTAGTCTCCCTGGTACACACACTCCCCGCAGTGGTGACAGTGAACCTTACGCTCGTGAACACACACTCCCACGGTGGTGATGGTGAACCTAATGCTCCCTGGTACACACACTCCCACAGGGGTAATGGTGAACCCTAACACTCCCTAGTTCACACTCCCACAGTGGTGATGGTGTACCCTAACTCTCCTTAGTACACACACTCCCCACAGTGGTGATGGTGAACCTAACGCTCCCTGGTACACACACTCTCACAGTGGTGATGGTGAACCTAACGCTCCCTAGTACATAGACACCCACGATGATGAAACTAACACTCCCTGGTACACACACTCCACTGGGTTGATGGTGAACCTAATGCTCCCTGGTACACACACTCCCCTGCGGTAAACCCTAGCGGCTGCTTGGTATTGCCTCCTGTTGAGGCTAACGCTCCTGGTACACACCTCCCGATGGTGTTGACCCTAACTCTCCCTGGTTTATTCCCACGGTGGTGATGGTGAACTCCTATTAAACACACTCCCACGATAGTGATGGTGACCCTAGCTCTCCCTGGTACACACATTCCCACAGTGGTGATAGTGAACCTAACACTCCTGGTACACACACTGCCACGGTGGTGATGGTGAACCTAACCTCCCTAGTACACACACTCCCACAGTGGTGATTGTACCCTAACACTCCGTGTTACACACACTCCCCACAGTGGTGACAGTGAACCTAACAGCTCCTGATACACACACTCACACAGTGATGATGTTGAACCCTAACGCTCCGTTGTACACGGAGCACAGCGATGGTGAAACTAACCTCGATGGTAACACACTCCCACAGGTGTGATGGTAGCTTCAACGCTCCCTGGTACACACTCTCCCACTGCGGTGAACCTAATGCTCCTTGGTGCACCTCCCACGGCAGTGAACCTAACGCTCCTTGGTACACTCACGATGGTGATGGTGACCCCTAACTCTCCCTGGTACACACATTCCACGGTGGTGATGGTGAACCTAACGCTCCCTGGTACACACACTCACGCTGGTGATGGTGAAACTAAGCTCCCTGGTACACGCACTCACAGTGGTGATGGTGAACCTAACGCTCCTTGGTACTCACTCCCCATGGTGGTGATGGTCAACCTAAGCTCCTGGTACACAGACACCTCACGATGGTGAACCTAACGCTCCCTGGTACACCTCCCACGGTGGTGATGGTGAACCCTAGCTCCTGGTACACACACTCCCACAGTGGTGAGAATGACCCTAACGGTCCCTGGTACACACACTCCCACGGTGGTGATGGTGAACAACGCTCCTGTGTACACTCCTATGGTGGTGACGGTGAACCTAACGCTCCTCGTGCACACTCCCCTCTGGTATTATGGTGAACCTAATGCTCCCTGGTACAGAACACCCACGATGGTGAACCTAACACTCCCTGGTACACACACTCCCGTTGGTGATGGTAAACCCTAACACTCCCAGGTACACCTCCCACTGCGGTGAACCTAACGCTCCTTGGTACACACACTCCCACGGTGGTGATGGTGTGCCTAACACTCCTAATTACCCACACTTCATGAT